>NW_017674964.1:65142-74597 GCF_001879085.1 Nicotiana attenuata
CTGTATAACTATGAGAATACACACAAATATACATGGTTATACGTGATTATACAAAGTATATATAGTTATATACAACATATACATCATTCTTCCTTCGGAAGTCATTAAAAGTGAGAAGAAGAAGAAGAAGAAGAAGAAGAAGAAGAAGAAGAAGAAGAAGAAGAAGAAGAAGAAGAAGAAGAAGAAGAAGAAGAAGAAGAAGAAGAAGAAGAAGAAGAAGAAGAAGAAGAAGAAGAAGAAGAAGAAGAAGAAGAAGAAGAAGAAGAAGAAGAAGAAGAAGAAGAAGAAGAAGAAGAAGAAGAAGAAGAAGAAGAAGAAGAAGAAGAAGAAGAAGAAGAAGAAGAAGAAGAAGAAGAAGAAGAAGAAGAAGAAGAAGAAGAAGAAGAAGAAACAAATATACATGGTTATACATGATTATACAAAGTATATATAGTTATATACAACATATACATCATTCTTCCTCCCTCCGGAAGTCATTAAAAGTGAGAAGAAGAAGAAGAAGAAGAAGAAGAAGAAGAAGAAGAAGAAGAAGAAGAAGAAGAAGAAGAAGAAGAAGAAGAAGAAGAAGAAGGAGAAGGAAAAATTACCAAAAAAAAAGGAGATTTCATAACTTAGAATAAGAGACAAGAATTAAAAGAAATAACCACTCAATATTTTCTTTTTCTTCGAACGGGATGTAACCCAGCTTTTCTTCATAAAGCAAAGCAGCACAACTAACATTTACCATCGGGTAATACATGAACCACAAGTTTAATTCCAGCAGTACAACTTTATGTAACAAAATTCGCCAAAATGCCAAAAGCAGTATAACTTCAACAATTACCAAACTCAAGCAAGACACTAAACGCAAGTACTAGGAATGAATCAGATATATGTATATTCACCAACGACCAGAAAATAAGAGGATCCTCTAATGTCAAAGTCGGAATCAGCTTCGGCGAACACTGAATCGAAAAGAAAAATACTACAAAAGATAGATCCGGCAGTGGATTGTTCAACAGTGTTATTTTGTGGAAGAGGAAGATACATATGAAACGGAGCAAGGAAATCTGAAGAAGAACTCGACTATTTTGCCGGAGAGAGAGAGAAAGAGCAAGAACGAATTGAAAATGAAAGAGAAAGAGGGGTGGGGAGAAAATCTGAAAGAGAAAACTGATTAGAATTATGAATTGGGAATGGAAAAAATTCCTCCGCATAAAGAAAAAGAGAGTGGGGACAGTAATGTGGCTAATCGATGAAAATAATTTTTCAACTTATGTACAAACTGGGCCATACCGGGTAAGAAGGGAAAATATAGACCCAATTTTGTTAGAATGTTGGGCCAACTGACAATAAGAATAATTTTTCCTATTAATTATTGTACAGAAAGGAGAATGATTTTCCAAGAAATTTATCAAAAGTAGAATAGTCTAATTATTTTTATGCTATGTATCACAAGACGAATAATTCTTGAACTTTATAACTGATGATTTCTGGAGAGCAAACTTCACCAAACGAGAGAAGAGGAAGAAGAGAGATCAACGAGACTATGGAGAGAACATTTCTCTAATATCAAAATGAACAAAACTGGATACAGAGGTTAACTACCTTCAGTATACTGTACAGTAACCGACCTTTAACTTAGTCGTGTCCAGCTGTCACTAACTACCTAACTATCATTAACTAAAACTAACTATTGTTAAGCTACTATTATTTCAACAATAACTAAGTATTAATTCAATGGCCATGCGCTTATTAGTATTTAATAATTAACTTGTCACGTAAATATCTATAACATTAAAGCATAATAAACGCTAATTATCTCCGAAAATCTTAATTACATCAGTGGTGCGGGATGAACTACGCTATTGATGAGATTTGAACCCTTCACCTTAACTGAGGACAGCAGAAAACACATCAAGTGAGCTAATCCTCAACTCTGAATGACGACTTCCAAGTAACATCCGACGACTTTCAAGAATATATCGGTATATATTCTTGAAATTAAGCTCAATTATATTATTATGTTTCTACCAACTTTCCGACGACACAAAGTTATGTCACCGGAAAGGAGGGGAGCTCTCTGTATAGAGTAAAATATGCTATGTTAAGTCGTGCATGGAATATATATATATATATAAAATTGAGCATACTTTTCAAGAATATATAATGTATATTATAAAAATACCTTTNTATATTATAAAAATATATTTATTTAAATAATTATTTTTATATTACGTGCATGGAATATATATTTTACAACCTTTATTTTCTTTCATTCTGAATTGTGTAAATAAATTTTTGAATTTTTGTTGGTAATACTAAAATTATTATTACGAACAAATTATTCTGATTAATCTTTTTACTATGCTTATTATTTTGTTATTCCAGCATTATAGATGCTTAAATACTTTTTATTTTTTTAATTTATAAATAATATTTATTTATTCGATAGGTAAGTCAATAATGTAAATTAAAAAGGGAAAAATCATAATATTAAAAAGTTTAAAAAAAAATAAAAAGAAGATAAATATTTATAAATAGAGGGTAAAATAGGTATTTGGCAATTTAAAATTTGAAAAATCTAGTTGAGTGACCTTCTAAGTGCAATAGGCATAGTTCAGTGTCTTTATTGTTACAAACGAAAGAAAAGTGTCTTTAGGAGATAATTTGGGATAGTTGAGTGACCATTTTGAATAATGGACTCCAAAGTGAGTTATTCGTAAAGAAGAAGACAATGAAAGTTAATATATTTTAATAAAGACGGTAATCAAGTATTAGGAATGTAAAAAACTCGTGTGCATTTGAGCAATATTCAATCCATAATATTAATCCAATAAGACAATTTTCAAGATTTCGCTTTCGAGTAATCTATGATGAAGATATGCACTGAAGATTAAAGAAAATGATGACCATAATTTTTATGTGGGGAGTGAATAAGGAATTAATCGAATCTATTGTAGTAAATATTAAATAAGCTTCCAATATTAGTCAATTTAGTACGTGATGCAAATCTAATGATGATTTCCAAGAATTATAATATTCCATATTGGATTAATAGAAATACTAAATTTTCTCTCTCACACCATGCACAGTAGTTAACCTACGTCACTGTGAATAACATGGGGCCTGGACGAGGCAGAGGAAGGGGGAAGGGGACAACCAAAATCTGTGCCAATTATTTCGTTTGGTAGTACAATTGGTACAAGGATGCAACTTGAGACCTCTAAACCAATTATTTCACCGGTGGAGATTTTGAAGGAGGATGCAACTCTGAAGCGGCCAATTTTGAACAATCTTAGCGAGGAGCCCATGGATCTGGATAGCACAAGCACAAATCCTACAAAGAATGCCCCAACGAAGGTACCATGGACAAGCCTATTTGCTAAAAATAGATGGGAAACTAATGGTATGTCTCTTTCTGTCACGACCCAAAAATCCCTTCGAAGGAGTCGTGATGACACCTAGTCTCTAAACTAGGTAAGCCTAACATTAACTGAGATAACATTTATATTTGCTAACTTTAATCTGGATAACTCTTAACAATTTACAATTCCCAAAACCGGTGGTACAAGTCACAAGCCTTTCTAAGAGTAGTTATACAAAATAAATACATCACTGCTCCGAAACAAAAGGAACAAATGGGAATAAGTACACATGAAGGTGACTCCGAGGCCTGCGAACGCTGTAGCAGGTTTACCTTGAGTCTCCACCGCAACGACCCGCACAGCTACTATCGATCAAATACCTGGATCTGTACACAAAAATATACAGAAGTGTAGTATGAGCACACCACGGCGGTACCCAGTAAGTATCAAGACTAACCTCGGTGGGGTAGTGACTAGGAACAGTCCAGACACCTACTGGTCAAATAAATTGAACAGGATTTGATAATAAACTATCAATCTAAAAATGACATAGTAATATCAACACCAGGGAAAGAACAAACTACAATCAGTCGAAACAATAAAGAGAAACACGAGTGAAAACGAAGATAACCAGATAAATTAACACCAACATAGCTGGAACACAGACAAGTAAAGAAAAATGTACTCAAACAAGGAAGGCGATGCCAGCTCAATAAGTCATATCATTTCTGATGCACAATTTCCAGCCATCTCAAACTCGATGTCTCATATCATAAACTCAATTACCAAACTTCTAGCACATCCAGCACCTCGTGCCTACATATTTCTATCTCACTTTACACAACAACGTTCTCATGTTACTCGGTTCATAGGGTCTGTAACCAATACAATTAAGATGTTCAAGGAGTCTGATTTACATAATCTAAGTGGAGTACAACTTCTAAACCTATTAGAAACTCAACAAGAAAAGATGAAGTTATTTTTAGAAATAATTTAAATAAAGAAAGTACGATTTCAATTAAAGTACAACATCGAATGAAATATTACCTTTAACAAAAAATTTAACAAATTATCTTAATACAAATTCCATTTTTAAGAAAAAAATAACCTCAGACGGTTTAAGGAAATTTAATTGAGTAACTAAATGAATTGAAGATGAAACAACTATTGAAATTTGAAGTATTGAAAAATATGTATATAAATACGGCAAAGTATTGAAAACATGATGGGGTTCCTTCACAAAGGATCACAGCGGTAAAGGAATCTAAACAGTTAAAACACTTGAATTGGTAGCAACAAATAAACATAGCAAACAGAAAGTGCACGGCACCAAAATCCAATTACTAACAAGGATAAGGAAAACAAACACAGAATTTCACTTTCATTTCATATCTTGTTGCAGGCGTGCAACCCGATCCTATTTCACATATCTCGTTGCAGGCGTGCAACCCGCTCCCATTTCACATATCTCGTTACAGGCGTGCAACCCGCTCCCATTTCATATATCTCGTTGCGGGTGTGCAACCCGCTCCCATTTCATATATCTCGTTGCAGGCGTGCAACCCTATCCCATTTTATATATCTCGTTGCAGGCGCGCAACCCGCTCCCATTTTAGATATCTCGTTGCAGGCGTGCAACCCGCTCCCATTTACAAATCATCATCAATCATAAAAGAATCCCGGCAAGGGAACAAGAGTATAACAACAACATCCCGGCAAGGGATTCAATATCATAAACAATAACATTCCGGCAAGGGAACAATAGTATAACAACAATATCCCGGCAAAGGAAACAATATCATAAGCAATAACGTCCCGGCAAGGGAATCAACAAGTACATAATAAGGGTCACGGAAAAACCAAGAAGCACGATAACCTCAACAAAACAACAAGACATAATAAGCACGTGATAACTACACCGGCAACCACAACAATTGGACATGTAACATATTTGCACGAAGTTATAGAGGAACTCACAATCAAGAAGTATCAAAACAATAAGGAAGGCAATCACTTCAATTAAGACAATTAAGGGTCAATGTAACACGTGAGAATTAAAGGAAAGCTAACAACGTCATATGGAGCATATAGAGGTAATTTAAGCAACTAGGAAACCCAATCATAACAGGATACTTTCCACATAAGGACCTAAGAACCCTAGCGCAAATTTCCCGCAAATAAGTCCGAGCACCCACTCATCACCTCGCATGCACGGACTACAATTAGCATAGAAGACTCAAATCCTAAGGGGAAGTCCCCCACACAAGGTTAGGCAAGATACTTACCTCAATCCAGCCAATTCAATACTCAATTTAGCTTTTCCGTTACCAATTCATCAACACTCGGCTCAATCTAGCCAAAAATGACTTGAATACATCAAACAATGCAAATGAAAACAATTTCAATTGACAAAACTATGATTCTTATACAATTTGCAAAAAGTCAACTCCCCGGGCCCGCACCTTGGAACTCGACAAAATTTACAAAAATCGAACACCCATTCCGCTACGAGTTCACCCATACAAAAATTATCTATTTCCGATACCATTTGGTCATTCAAATCATCATTTTACATTTTTGAAAGATTTCACAATTTTCCCCAAATTTTCCTTTTCCCTAAATTTTCCTCTATATTCTCATGAATTTGATGTTAAATCTAAAGATATAATCACAAAATATAGTTGAAAATTGATTAGAGACACTTACCCAATAATTTGGAGAAGTTTGGGTCCTTGTAAAATCGCCCATGGAGGTTTAGGGCTTGAGAAAATTGAGAAATGGGTGAAAATCTCGTCAAAAACCTTACTTAACAGGTCTCAGATGTCGCATTTGCGATCCAGGGTTCGCATTTGCGAACCCCTCGCAATTACGAACAACACAGGGATGGCAAAAGTCGCATTTGCGACAAAAATCTCGCATTTGCGAACTGGGCATCGCAAATGCGATAAAAAGTTCGCATTTGCGACCACACCAGAACCAACAATTTTTTTCTGACACGAAAATGAACATAACTTCCTCATACGATGTCTAAATTCGATGATTCTTTTTTCTATGGCTCCGTAATTTCGATACGGATCTAATGGTTCAAACAAAACTGAATTTGGATCTCATTTGCTTAATGTGATATTATTTTTGCTTGAAGAAACAACGATGAAGCATCCAAAAACAAGCGCAACATAGCCTAAACCTATCCGAAACTCACCAAGCTCTCGGGACTCCGAACCAAACATGCACGAAAGTCTAAAAACATCATACGGACTTGCTCGTGCAATCAAATCATCAATATAACATTAAAAACTATAAATTTAACCTCAAAACTCATGATTTTCTAACTTTTCAACCGGACGTCCAAATCACGTCAAATAAATTTCGGTTTTCACCAAATTTTACAGATAGGACTTAAATATCATAACAAACTTGTATCGGGATCCGGAACCAAAATACGGGCCCGATACCAACGAGTTCAAACATTAATTCATTTCTTTATTTCCTTTAAAAAACCAGCACAACAATTTTCTTCAAAAATTGTTTTCTAAGGCTAGGGACCTCAGAATTCAATTCCGGGCATACGCCCAAGTCCCATATTTTACCGCGGACCTCCCGGGATCGTCGGAACACAGATCCGGGTCTGTTTACCAAAAATGTTGACCAAAGTCAACTAAAAACCAAATTTTAACTCTAAAAATTACTATTTTTTTCCTTCATATTTTCACATAAAAGCTTTCCGGTTTCACGCCCGGACTGCGCAAGCAAGTCGATTCACATAATATGAAGCTACTCGAGACCTCAAACTGCTGAGCTGGGCACAATTTCTCAGAACGACCAGTCGGGTCGTTACATCCTCCTCCACTCACACATAAGTTCGTCCTCGAACGTGCCCGGAGTCATTCCAAAGCCATCGAACCAGTACATGAGCTCACCACACATACACCCGAGGGTGATTCCCCATCACCCAACCTAAGCAGAGCTGACAATGCAACTTAACTGAAGATCTCATCCCTTCCTTAGCCCATAACCTTAGAATTGAACCCAAAACTCAATATCTGAAATTCATCACAGGATCCGAATTCCACGTCATCACACTGCATAAACGTTAACAAGCTGAATCGAACCAAAATTCTAATCCAGAATACAATCACATGCTGCTCCACATAACTCAAATGCCCGAAACAATAACCTCTGACCACCATAGCTGCTCAAATAACCTCCTAGATGCCGGCAATACACCTCATATCGAATATAACCTTGTTCCGAACCTCCACCTTGCTGCTCCTGATAAAGAAACATGCGGGAAGTCATAGCCGCCCATGAAGACAACAAGTCAAGAAACTCTCTCGCCTGCCAAGGGCCATTACCCAAATCTTAGCAGAAACAACCACATACATCCAAGCACTCCTCACCCCCAATACCATAGTACAAATCTCAGGTCTAAGAACCTCATCTTGACCAATACAAGCAGCCCAACTGATGACTCATCATGGAAACACACAAATTCTCACACTACACAGCTCGTACATTGAACCAGCAATAACTCAATTACGTAACACAAATAAGGAAAAGCAAAGTAGAAAAATTTCCTAACAAGTGTAACATGTGCAACAACAAAAATATAGTTTTCATCAAATTGTTCCACAGAGGAAAAGCAGAACCCCAAATAAACACAAGGAAAGGGTATCTCATACAACATCCGATGCGGCGCGCAGCCCGCTCCCAAATACTCATCAAGCCAAGATACTCGGGTCCACTGATCACGTAAATATTGATATCAGGCACAACAGAGTGCACAAGTAAAACTGTGGGAACAATGAATAGAAATGCTAGAGCATGAAAGAAACAAGCACAACTAAGGTGCAATGAACAAATCAACATCACGAGGGCTATCTTGCCCGCATCGCCATAAGGCCTGAACAGAATTACATCATGCGTGGGGAATAATCATACAACCTCACCGCCTAACACAGCATAAAAGAGTAGCACATAACATAGGCTAGGGGCACAAATAATATCCATTATGCCCGGTGTCGACGCCCCCTTTTTCACAAGAAATCGGGTTTACGACATTTTTTGGAAAAGACAACTCTATTCCCGTTTGGGAATTGAGTTTTGGAATTGAAGAGTCGCCACCTAATGATTATAGTGCATTAGGACACTTTAAGGAAGAATTTGAGATGAAGAACCAGAGTTTCGGTAAGGGCTAGAAATTATCTCGAGGGGAAGGTGTTAGGCACCCCTCAAGATCCACTAGTGTGGTTCCCGGCCATGTTACAATTGTGACTTTAAGTGCAAACAACAAGTAAACAAGCAAGAATTACAAATACGAGGGGGTTTTCATATAATAGTTGCAAATAATTTGAAATTAAACGAAGTTAAAGAGGCTGAAATTTGAGAAGAAAGTAGTTTTAGAATTCAGAATAAACGAGTGAAAAGAGGGAGAAATTTCACATAATTGCTGGAAGTAGCAGTTAAAGAAGCTGAAATTTGAGAAAAAGCAATTTTTGAAATAAACAAGTAAAAAGATAAAGGGGAGAGGGGGTCCTATGTTTATAAATAATATGGATTACCCCACACAACACCCGGTAACCATTTATACACGTGGTGTTATCGCGTGGTCATCATATCCATATCTACCCTTCCCACCCCATTAAGGTATTAAAGCGCGGAATGTCTCGTTACTTATTGCATGCTAGTACCCGTCCCAATCCTATTAGTACCAGAGGCATTTGGACTACTAGTCCTAAAGGGAGAGGGGTTTGGGGCCTTTTGAGAGTTTTTAAAGGACAAAATACTAAGGCGTCAATCAAAACACATAATACAAGTAAAGGGGAAAGCAAATAAGCGAGTAGGGCTCAAATAAACCTCCTAGAATCAGATAAAGCCATAGAGTTTAGCATGTCTTGCACATACTAGTTTGGTCTTAAATTAAATTAAAGCGATGAGCGGACTGGTTCAACACATATTTTTAGATAGGAAGTCTGCATTAGGCTTACTCGAATGCAGTTGTTTAAGACATGATCCAGTTGGTTAGTTAACCCTTTTTTTGTCTATGTGTTGGATAGAACTACTGATTTTAAAACACAAGCTGATTTTAAAAGAAAATTTCAGAGTAAC
>NW_017674964.1:77898-79688 GCF_001879085.1 Nicotiana attenuata
AATACTGGAACTAATTTTGTAATTATAAAATGCTATTAATCACAAAACAGGCTATAATTGCAATTATATGCAATTTAGCTTTAAAAATACCAAATAAATTTGTAAAAATATGCAAAAATTACCTTAATTATATTTTGGTGCAAATGTGAGAATAAAAATGAATTATTCGCCAAAATAATAATTTTAGGAATAATTATTGGATTTTGTTGTATTAAAATAGGCAATGAATTGGTTTAAAAATCATTAAAAATGCCAGAACTCTTGGGTGTGCTTATATATGCACATATATGCTATTTTGGAAGTATTTTGAGTATAAAATTACTAGGGAAAAATTGGTTATCAACAGCTGCCCCTCTTTACCCGGGAAGGATGGAAGAGTTGTCGGGTAAAGATATGATGGCCAATTTTGACCGGAAGCGGCGATTTGAAAAGAATTTGACCGAGCTCTGGTTTCCGAGCTGCCTACATATCCCTGGTTTACAGGAATCAGGCCGTATGTAGTTCAGGAACCATTGACGGAACATGCCGATGGTGATTCGAAAGAGACGGACACTATGTTTAGGGTGGCAAGAAGTATTTGAAGTTTGATCGGCTGCAGGAACCGGAGCGGGATCGCTCCTGCTGAGGCGGCCGTTGCTGGCCGGTGTACCTGCAAGTGAGCAATACGGGCGTATATCGTGCATAAACTTAAACGTGATGCAAGTTCCCATTGGACCATGAATGTTGTCTTTGGACGGTTAGGATGACGTCCTCGGACCATGATGTCCTGGGCCATGAAGCGCAAAATTAAAGGATTCGCAGGCTATGAAATAATGTTCTCGGGCTATGATAATGATGCCTCCAAACCATGATGCCTTTGAATAATGATGTGCAGGATATAAAGCGGGTCCTCGGGCCATGGAATGGTGTTCTCGGGCTATGAAGATGATGCCTCCAAACAATGACGCCCTCGAACAGTTTGGCGGTGTTTCAGCCCATGAAATGCAAGATTTGGCGGTATTTCAGCCCATGAAATGCAAGATTTGGCGGTATTTCAGCTGGTGTAGAAAAATGTAAATGGCGATATTTCAGCTGACAGAAATTTAAATAAAACAGCGATGTTTCAGCTGATGTAAAAAATGTAAATGGCGATATTTCAGCCGACAGAAGTTAAAAATAAGCAGGCGATGTTTCAGCCGATGTAGCAAAATGTAAATGGCGATATCTCAGCCGACAAAAATTTTAAATAAAGCAGCGACGTTTTAGTTGATGTAGAAACGTATATGGCGTTATTTCAGCCGATACCGAGAATTAAATAAAGTTGGCGATACTTCAACCGATAAAGAAGGGTGATTGTAAATGGCGACGTTTCAGCCGATAGGGATTTAAACAAAAATTGGCGGTGTTTTAGCCATGCAAGATTTGTATGAAGATGGCGGTATTTCAGCTGATGCAAATAGAGGTGGTGTTATTTCAGCCATGCAAATGGAGACAGCGCTTAGTCTCGAAAGGCAGAAAGGTAGCCTTATGAAATGCAAGAAAATGCAGGATGGAGACAGTGCTTAGTCTCGAAAGGCAAAAAAGTAGCCTTATGCAGTGCAGATAATGCAGATGGAGACAGTGCTTAGTCTCGAAAGGCAGAAAGGTAGCCTTATGCAATGCAAGAAAATGCAGGATGGAGACAGTGCTTAGTCTCGAAAGGCAGAAAGGTAGCCTTATGCAATGCGAGAATGTAAAAGGACGAGTAGTAGTGAGACTTCTTAGCTGATAGCTGATATCGTGACTGCTGGGGAGGTTGTGTATGGATAGCA
>NW_017674965.1:0-979 GCF_001879085.1 Nicotiana attenuata
GTCCTGACCCCATCTTCATGTATTAGGAAGGGTTTGAGAGGTGACTCTATTGTTCTCATGGTAAAGAATACTATGATGTATGCTTATGCTGGGATTCCATAACCTCTGCTCGACACTTGTCTCTTGATTTACGCATCTATTTTCCGTACGTATCTATTCTGTGTTCATTATACAGTCCCCCAAGTGTTTGAGCGGTGAAGTATGAAGCTTTGAGCACTTGTTTTTCCTCTTAACTTGGTCCTTTTCCTGAAACAGAAAAATTTTGCGGGACTCGGAGGTGCGATTAGAGATGAAGACTGCCTAACCCGTGTATATTTCCATCAGATTAATTGTAACCCGTGGGGGGGGGGGGGGTAATTTAAGAATATTCCATTTTGCCGTACAGGTCGTGACTCATCATTTGGCATGAGTTAGGGTTTTTGCCTAGCATCTAAAATCGTTAGTAAAATTGTTAATAATTAAAAAATAAATTTTAACATAGAGATACTTGACCATGGATACTTTTTTCAAAAGTAGTATCTTTTTAGATGGACAGCATTCCAATGTGAGGGTAACAGCTTGCCATCCATTGTCTCCAACTCGTATGCTCCTTTTCCTGCAATGTCACGAACTCTGTAGGGTCCTTCCCAAGTTGGACTCAGCTTTCCTGAATTAGCAGCCTTTGCAGATTGGAACACCTTTTTAAGCACGAAGTCCCCAATTTTAAAGAATCTGAGGCGTGCTTTCCTGTTATAATATCGTTCAATTACTTGCTTTTGTGCCGCCATTCTTATTAGTGCAGCTTCTCTTCTTCCTTCTAACAAATCAAGATTCACCCGCATCTCTTCATCATTTGATTCCTCCGTTGCTTGAACGTACCGTGTTCTTGGTTCTCCTATCTTTACTGGAATCAAAGCCTCCGCACCATAAACCATTGAAAATGGGGTTTCTCCCGTGCTTGTTTTTGTCGTCGTACGATAAGCCCATAATACCCCCAGGT
>NW_017674965.1:1646-25483 GCF_001879085.1 Nicotiana attenuata
TTCCATGCTATAAAAAAGCAACAATCTCGTTTCTCCAATCCCATGTTAAATGATTAAAATTTACCTCATTCTTATCAGGTTCGAGAACGGAATGAAATAGATGTACGACTGAAGCATTTGCATCATTTGCTACGTCTGCTGCAGACGCGAGGTTAGACAAAGCATCTGCTTCTGCATTCTCATCTCTTGGGATCTGCATCACCTTCCAAGTTTGGAATTGTTTTATTAGCTCCCGTACCTTTTCAAGATATTCTTGCATTCGAGTTTCCCTGGCTGTATAAGTCCCCAGTATTTGATTGACCAAAAGTTGAGAATCGCTCTTGATTATAATCTGTGATATGCCAAGTTCCCGTGCCAGTTCTAAACCTGCAATGACAGCTTCGTACTCTGCTTCATTGTTAGTTATCGAATGACACTTTATAGCTTGTCTAATAGTTTCACCCGTGGGTGGTACAAGAACTATTCCTAAGCCTGTGCCTTTTACGTTAGATGAACCGCCAGTGAATAAAACCCAAGTCCCCGGGTTTGCACCATTAAAAACTTGTAATTCTTTTTCAGCTTCTAACTGCATCCCCTGACTGAAATCAGCTAATACTTGAGATTTTATAGCGGTCCTAGGTTGATAAGTGATATCATATTCACTTAATTCTATAGCCCATTTCGCTAATCTACTTGATAATTCATGTTTATGCAAAATGTTTCGTAAGGGAAAAGCAGTAACCACATCAACGGGATGACATTGAAAGTAAGGTCTTAATTTTCTAGATGCCACAATCAAAGCAAGTGCTAATTTATCTAGTTGCGGGTACCGTGTTTCTGCATCTAGCAAAGACTTGCTTACATAATAGATGGGAGATTGCTTACCTTGATCCTCCCGGACTAAAACAGCACTTATCGCCACTTCTGACACGGCAAGATAGATGAGTAACTTCTCTCCTACCTTTGGTTTCGCCAACAACGGTGGTTTTGATAAATATACTTTCAGAATCTTAAGTGCTTGCTGAAAATCTTCGTTCCATTCAAAATGATCCTGTTTCTTCAAAGCTGAGAAAAATTTGAAGCATTTTTCTGAAGACTTGGAAATGAATCTCCCCAGAGCTGCAATTCTTCCAGTTAGCCTTTGAACTTCTTTTTTACTTGTAAGTACATCTGGAATTTCTTCAATGGCCTTAATCTGTGCAGGATTTACTTCAATTCCACGGTTAGAAACAAGAAAACCTAAAAAATTTCCTGATGCCACTCCAAATGCACATTTCTCTGGATTCAACTTCATATTATATTTTCGTAAAATTTTAAACGTATCAGATAAGTGCGATATATGATCTTCTGAATGTTGAGTTTTAACTTGCATATCATCTATATATACTTCCATGGTTTTACCTAAATGTTCTTGAAACATTTGAGTGACTAACCTTTGATACGTTGCACCTGCATTCTTAAGACCGAAAGGCATTACCTTGTAACAGTAAGTCCCCCTGTCTGTTATAAAAGAAGTTTTTTCTTCATCACCTGGATCCATCTTGATTTGATTATAGCCTGAATATGCATCTAAAAAACTTAATAGCTCATGCCCTGCAGTAGCATCAATTAACTGGTCTATGTGCGGTAAAGGAAAGGAATCTTTTGGACAGGCTTTATTAAGGTCTGTGTAATCTACACAGACTCGCCACTTACCGTTCTTCTTAGGAACCACAACAGTATTAGCTAACCAGTTAGGATATTTTACCTCACGAATTGAACCAATATTTAGTAACTTTTGAACTTCCTCTTGAATCACCTTATTTTTGAAAGTTCCTTGCTTTCTTTTCTTTTGCTTGACGGGAGGATATGATGGGTCTTCATTCAACTTATGAGTCATGACTTCCGGCGGTATCCCTATCATGTCAGAATGGGACCAAGAGAAATAGTCTGTATTAGCTTTTAAAAATTCAATCAATTTACGTTTTACCTCCGGGCTAAGATTAGCTCCTATGTATACTTTCCTCTCGGGCCAATGTATAAATAACACCACAGCCTCAAGCTCTTCTATCGCTGTTTTGATATTTTCGTTCTCCTCCGGTTCTTGAATGGTGTCAGGTCTCGAATCCACATCTGTTTGCTGTTGATCAGGTGAGGGTGACTCCGTGTTACCCTTACCTAAATTCTGTAATTGCTATTTGTCTCCACCATCAACAATTGAATCCGCAACGGAATTGATGCTTCTAGATGTTTGTTGATCACCTCTGATTTGGCATATTCCCCATGGAGATGGAAATTTAATAACTTGATGTAAGGTTGATGGGACAGCATCCATATCATGGATCCAAGGTCTCCCCATGATCATATTATAAGTCATTTCCATATCTACTATCTGAAGTTTAGTTTCTTTAACAACACCTGCAGCAAAAGTTGTTAGAACTACCTCTCATTTTGTTACTACACTTGAATTGTCGAACCCGGACAAGGTATGCGCCTTCGGTATCATTTTGTCTTCAGCTTGCATTTCCCGTAATACCCTTAGTAGTATAATATTTACGGAACTACCTCGATCAATCAAAACTCGTTTTACATTAGTGTCATGTACAAGTAAAGATATTACCAGGGCATCATTGTGGGGGGTGATCACTCCTTCTGTATCTGCATCGTCAAAAGTGATACTTTCATCTTCTAAAGTCTGGCGTACTCGCTTCCCGTGTGTGATTGTTACTTTGGAAACTTTATTTGAAGCCGTATATGTTATTCCATAAATATCTTCTCCCCCACTTATAACATTCACGGTTCTCTTGGGTGATGGGGGCTTTGGTGGTTCTTGCCTATTTTTCATGTAGGCTTGCTTACCTTTCTCAATAAATAACTCAGTAAGATACCCTTGTTTCAATAGATGGTCCACTTCACTTTGCAAAAATCTACATTCTGAAGTTTTATGCCCGTGATCATTGTGAAATTCGCACCAATGATCTGGATTGCGCTTATTTGGATTTGACCGCATCTCTTTCGGCCACCGTACCTTATCTCCCATGCTCCTCAAAACAGCTACGAGCTCGGAGGTAGTGACATTGAAATTATACCCACCAAATCTTGCCTTCAAACTTCCATCATCATCTCGTGACCCGCGTGTGTTTCGATCGTTCCCAAACCTTGATGAGGAGCCTGATTCCCTGTTCCCAGGTCTGTGATTGTATCTTTGATTATCTTGTCTTGACCGTGAGTCCTTTCCCGCAGGTCCCATGTATGGCTCGTACCTGTTTTTACCGGATCTCTTTTCATTTTCCACACGTTTTGAGCTTACCTTTTCTTCTGTTTTATGTGGTAAAATAATGTCTTCTTCAATTCTCATCTTTGTGCTGTATCTGTTGTAGACATCATTCCACATTGTTGCTGGGAATTCTCGAAGGCTTTCTTTGAGTCGCCTCGTGGCTTCTGAACTCTTCTCATTTAAATTACTAGTAAAGGCTATGGCTGCCCAATTGTCAGGTACTCGTGGCAGCGTCATTCTTTCCCGTTGAAATATATCTACGAACTCTCTAAGCAACTCTGAGTCTCCCTGCTTGATTTTGAAGATATCTTCCATTCGCTTTTCAACTTTTTGAGCTCCCGAGTGTGCTTTGATAAATAAATTTGCAAGCTCAGCAAACGAATTTATAGAATTTTCAGGTAAAAGAGAATACCATGTTAGGGCTCCTTTAGTGAGTGTTTCACCGAATTTTTTGACCAAGACCGACTCAATTTCTTGCTTAGTCAAATCATTGCCCTTGACACCTGTTGTGAATGCAGTAACGTGATCTTGTGGGTCTGATGTACCATGATACTTTGGAATATCAGGCATTTTAAACTTCTTTGGAATTGGAAGGGGAGCAGCACTTGGCTTCCATGGTTGTTGCGAATATTTATCTATATCCACACCCTTGATCACGGGCGGTACTCCAGGTATTTGCTCTATGCGTTCATTTTGCTCCTTAAGCTGATTCTGCAAGGTTAGTACTAGACTTTGTAAGTCAGAATTAACTGGATTACCTGGATCTCTCTCTTGTGTTTCACTAGGGGTTCCACCGGTGCCAAAATTAAACAACCCTGAACGAGGATTCTCCAAAGTGTTGTTGTTTGGAGCAGATGTGGGTGGAACAGCAGGCAATTGACGAACAAAAGCTTGGAGAGCGTTATTAACTTGAGCAGCGATGAGTTTTTGCAGAGCCTCATTCATGGTTTCAACATTTTCAAATTGAGCATGTCCATCCGTATAAGATCCATCAGGAGTGCCTTCACGAGATCGTCGTGGGGAGCCTCGTGGAGAACCTTGTGGAGAGCCTTGTGGGGAATCTCCCTGAAGTTGCTGGTTTGTCTGAATTTCTGGGTTTCCTTGAGTGTTGTCATTGTTGTTCGACATGATTGACGCAATCAGGAAAATTAGATTGAGATATGCTTGATTATCAGATTTCCGGTAATGGAACCAATTTGTTTAACCAAAAAATGGAATTTCGGTTAAAACTAGAATTTAAGAAAAAATATCGGGTTACTGATAATCAGGAGACGAAAAGAATAAGAAATTTTTGAGGATAATAAAGCAGTAAATAGGTTTGTATTCCAATGTAATCACAATGATCTTTCGTGTCTTTACAAATGATGAGACCTCCTTCTTTATAGTTGATTTTTCTAGGAAAAGGTATAATACCTTAGCCTTAAAGAGGCAATTATGAGCTTTAAATGACATTAAATGAAACGTTACACAATCATTCATATTCAATACTGATTCTCTAACGTATTTGACATTTAATACTGAATTTGGACTCCTTTATGCCCTCAGATTCATATCTTCAATTCCTTCTGACCTCTTGGCTTTAATTAAGTTAAATAGATACGGGACTCGTATCATTTGAATAGCATCTCGTGCCTATCTAACTTTCTTCTCCTCGTATCTGATATCGCCCGTGCCTCTTAACTGACCATCCTGTTTTGACTATTTGACCAGTCCACGTGTCATGCCACGTCACCTTCAATATAAATTCAGTTTTTTCCCAATACAGATAGTCCCCCCACTTTTCAATTATTTATCAATTAAATATTTGGGAAGTGGATCTTCATAAAAAGGGAATTTTTGCCATAATCAATGTTATGACAGTATCGACGCTTCAATTGTCTCTTCTATTTAATGCACCATATACGTGTCACCTTCTCATTAGTTCTGCGATTTTGCAGCCTTTTCCTAAGGCTTTTTTAACTCCACTATTCACGAACTGATAGTTGCCTTTATTATAGGCTTTCCATCATTATACTTCTTAATTATCGACGGTTAAGTTTGTATATAAACTTACCCCCTTTTTCCTTTGTCTTCTTCTTCACAAGCTTTTTACCAAATTTCTTGCTATTTACTCTCGTTCACTTCTTCTTCAGTTCATCCCTTCTGTTTTTATCTTCTCACTATGTCGTCTTTGAATCCTAACCCTAAAAGAGTCCCAATTCTTGATAGCTTCCCCAATGCTCCTGCTAGACATAGAAGAGGTAGAGGAGGTACGCTTCGGGGTACAGGGTCGGTTCGTGGTGGCACCTCTGGTTCCATCGCTCTTTCTTCTAGTTCTGGCAATATCTCTAGAGGCTCTCTTTCTAACAGATCCTCTTCTAAGGGCAAAGAACCTTCTGAGTCTAACCAAGAGCCTCTGGTTGAAGAAATTGTGCCAACAGATTTATCTTTCGAACACGACAAAGAATCCCTTCGTGACCAACTGGTTAAATTAGAGAGAGCTGATAAATATCCCTCTTTAATTACTGAGCCTTTGATTCAAATTGTTCGAAGAGACTGTCGTTGGAGAGGTGACACCCACATAGTTATTCCTACCCCACATCAAAGAATATCTTCTTATAGGGTTGGCTTTTCTTTGGTTTACACTTATCCCTTTACTTTGGGATTTATTCCTGCTATTGACCCAGTTATACTTGATTTCTGTCATTTTTTCAAAATTTGTTTGGCTCAAGTTGGTCCCCTCGTATGGAGAACAGTAGCTTGTTTGAGGCATATGTCAACCAAAGCTGATGTTGATTTTACTTTCCCTCATTTAATTCATCTTTATCACCCCAAGCTATTCCGCAATGGTGTTTTTACCTTATCTGCAAGAAGTAAGAGGGTTTTGGTTAACCCTGAAGATACTAACGACTGTGGCTGGTACACCCGGTTTGTTGCTGTTCCTACAATTGATTTGGTGGGTGAATCAAATATTCCTTTTCCTGAGAAATGGAACTTTGCACGTAAGTATTTTCTTCCTTGCCGTATCTGCTTTCGTTATTTCAACTTCTTTTCTAACTTTATTATTATTCCTTTGCTTTTTTATAGCAACCATGGGAGATGTGGAACCCGTTCCTAATTTCCGTGGTTGGGTAGATGCTGTCTTGAAAGCCGTGCCTATGGAGGCACGAACTTGGAAATATATTTCCAACAAACATGGTTGGAAAGTGAAAACTCACGGTGTACATCCCTTTTTGCTTTTCGTGTGTTAAATTCTTTTCCCCTCTTTTAACTTTTTATCCTTCTTATTGTCAGGATTTGCTATTCGAGGGATGTCGGCTGAAGTAGCCATCACCCTTCGAGCTTCTTCCGGTACTCCTCTTGCTTTGAAAAGAACAGAAGCCACGCTGTCAAAGAGGAAAGTGGTTGAAGAGGATTCTGACGTCGATGAAGATGATGATACCTCTTTGACAGCTCGTCCTAGAACTAAGAGGCGCATTGTTTCTGAGGATGAAACTGAAATCTCTCCTGCTCGTATCTCCGATCTTGTTACCATTACCTCTGATGAAGAGACCATTCCAAGGGACACCCCTAAATCCACTCATCGCCTCTTTATTGAGGGCTTCGAAAGTGGTGGATTAGGTCCAGTTTTAGATGAAGTTCCTCTCTCATCTTCCGTTTCTGTTCTTTCTGTTCCTCCTCCAATCTCAAGTGTTTTCTTACCCACTTTGTCAATTTGAGCAAGAAAGAGGAGTACGCAGGAGAGCTAGTTCAAAACTTGTCTCAGGCTCAGGCTGACTTGCAAATTTCCTCTGATAAGGTTCGTGCCTTAGAAAATTCTCGTGCCTCTCTTGAAGCTACACTTGATTCCGCTTTGGCTGAAAATCAAATGTTGAAAAATGATTTTGCCTCGTGGGAAAGGGATTATGAGCTTCTTGAGGAGAACTTTAACACAGAGGTGAGCTGGGCCTATCTAAACTCCCGCCGTGATGCTTTAACTGAGGCTAGTCAAGAAAACTTTGATTTAAAATCAGAATTGGCCAAGGTTTTGAGAACCATTGCAATGACTCAACAACCACTTGACTTTCCTTCTCCAGCAAATGAAACTCCCGTGGCTGAGGAACCTTTAAATGAAGGAGCCGCTTCTGTTGAAGTTGAAAATGCTACAATTCCAGCTCCCGAGGGTGAAACTTCACTGATACAGTCCGTGGAAGCTGAAGCTCCCGTGACTTTTGCTTCCCTCGGTGACTTTAACACTTCAAGCCCAACTGCCGCTACTTCCTCAGAAATTGCTACCGTGCCTACAGCTGCTTCTGAAAGTGAAATTGAAATTGCAACTTCAGAAGTTCCAACCCCTTTAGTGACAAGTTGAATATTTTACTCCTTTACTGTTTTTTTATTTTTTTTTATTAATTGGTGATTTTATCCCTTGACCTTTTTAAGGGATTTTTTGGTTAAGTCCCCAGTTATCATAATGGGGCACTTGTAAAGACATTTAACTCGACTAAGTTTTACTTAGTCTTTTTTACGAAGTTTTCTTGTTACTTCAATATGTTCTATTCTTGCCTTTTTCTCATCTATTTAGGACTTATAGAATAGTTTAGCAATTTTATCCTTTGAAATTGCTTTATGATTCTTCTCATGAGTTATTAACATGAGGTTTATAAAAGAGGGCCCTTTTATATATATATCGACACTTAATGAAGAAGACGTCTCAACTTCATAATGGTGTTATAATACGATGAAAGAAATAGGAATACACATGTTTTGTATGCTACAACTTCGACAAGTTTTATTCATGAACTTGAACAAGCTTTTGAGTATTACATGTATTAAAGTACATCTATAACTTTCTCGCAACTGTTTTCCTTGTAACAGATTTATATAAAAGAAGAACAATAGATACGAGGTTTTTCTTTATAACCCGTTATACATAGTCCTGACCCCATCTTCATGTATTAGGAAGGGTTTGAGAGGTGACTCTATTGTTCTCATGGTAAAGAATACTATGATGTATGCTTATGCTGGGATTCCATAACCTCTGCTCGACACTTGTCTCTTGATTTACGCATCTATTTTCCGTACGTATCTATTCTGTGTTCATTATACAGTCCCCCAAGTGTTTGAGCGGTGAAGTATGAAGCTTTGAGCACTTGTTTTTCCTCTTAACTTGGTCCTTTTCCTGAAACAGAAAAATTTTGCGGGACTCGGAGGTGCGATTAGAGATGAAGACTGCCTAACCCGTGTATATTTCCATCAGATTAATTGTAACCCTGGGGGGGGGGGGGGGAATTTAAGAATATTCCATTTTGCCGTACAGGTCGTGACTCATCATTTGGCATGAGTTAGGGTTTTTGCCTAGCATCTAAAATCGTTAGTAAAATTGTTAATAATTAAAAAATAAATTTTAACATAGAGATACTTGACCATGGATACTTTTTTCAAAAGTAGTATCTTTTTAGATGGACAGCATTCCAATGTGAGGGTAACAGCTTGCCATCCATTGTCTCCAACTCGTATGCTCCTTTTCCTGCAATGTCACGAACTCTGTAGGGTCCTTCCCATGTTGGACTCAGCTTTCCTNCTGTGTCTATTATACAGTCCCCCAAGTGTTTGAGCGGTGAAGTATGAAGCCTCGAGCACTTGTTTTTCCTCTTAATTTGGTCCTTTTCCTGAAACAGAAAAATTTGCGGGACTCGGAGGTGCGATTAGAGATGAAGACTGCCTAACCCATGTGTATTTCCAACAGATTAATTGTAACCCTGGGCTGGGAATTTAAGAATATTCCATTTTGCCGTACAGGTCGTGACTCATCATTTGGCACGAGTTAGGGTTTTTGCCTAGCATCTAAAATCATTAGTAAAATTGTTAATAAAAAAATGAATTTTAACATAGAGATACCTGACCATGGATACTTTTTTCAAAAGTAGTATCTTTTTAGATGGACAGCATTCCAATGTGAGGGTAACAGTTTGCCATCCATTGTCTCCAACTCGTATGCTCCTTTTCCTGCAATGTCACGAACTCTGTAGGGTTTTTCCCAAGTTGGACTTAGATTTCCTGAATTAGCAGCCTTTGCATATTGGAACACCTTTTTAAGCACGAAGTCCCCAATTTTAAAGAATCTGAGGCGTGCTTTCCTGTTATAATATCGTTCAATTACTTGCTTTTGTGCCGCCATTCTTATTAGCACAGCTTCTCTTCTTCCTTCTATCAAATCAAGATTCACCCGCATCTCTTTATCATTTGATTCCTCCGTTGCTTGAACGTACCGTGTGCTTGGTTCTCCTATCTCTACTGGAATCAAAGCCTCCGCACCATAAACCATTGAAAATGGGGTTTCTCCCGTGCTTGTTTTTGTCGTTGTACGATAAGCCCATAATTCCCCAGGTAATACCTCGGGCCAATTACCTTTCGAATCCTGCAAACCTTTTTTCAAGTTGTTGATGATAACTTTATTCGTGGATTCCGCTTGTCCATTCCCCACTGGATGATATGGTGTGGATATTATCCTTTTAATTTGCCAACTTTGAAAAAATTCTATGATTTGGGCTCCTATGAACTGTGGTCCATTATCACACACGATTTCCTTTGGTACCCCAAAACGGCATATTATGTTTACTTCTTTCTCCAGCACCTTTTAAATGCCCCTGCTTCTACCCATTTAGTGAAGTAATCTGTAAGCACAAGTAGAAACTTTACCTGACCTTTTGCTTGTGGCAAGGGACCTACGATATCCATTCCCCATTTCATAAAGGGCCACGGAGCTATGACAGAGTGGAGTAACTCAGCTGGTCTATGCATATTATTGCCGTATCTTTGACATTTATCACATTTAGACACGAAATCGTTAGCTTCTTTTCCATCTTGGGCCAATAATATCCTGTTCGAATCAATGTTTTTACTAGCGACCTCCCACCAGTGTGACTTCCGCAATGTCCTTCATGTATTTCCCTCATCACATATTCTGTTTGAGAAGGTCCGAGACACCTTGCTAATGGGCCACCGAACATCTTTCGATACAGATTCCCTTGATGCAAATAATAACGAGCAGCTTTCTTGCGAAGTGCATGAGCCTTTGTTTTGTCAATAGGCACGGTTCCATGCTGTAAAAAAGCAACATTTCTCCAATCCCATGTTAAATGATTAAAATTTACCTCATTCTTATCAGGTTCGAGAACGGAATGAAATAGATGTACGACTGAAGCATTTGCATCATTTGCTACGTCTGCTGCAGACGCGAGGTTAGACATCTGCTTCTGCATTCTCATCTCTTGGGATCTGCATCACCTTCCAAGTTTGGAATTGTTTTATTAGCTCCCGTACCTTTTCAAGATATTCTTGCATTCGAGTTTCCCTGGCTGTATAAGTCCCCAGTATTTGATTAACCACAAGTTGAGAATCGCTCTTGATTATAATCTGTGATATGCCAAGTTCCCGTGCCAGCTCTAAACCTGCAATGACAGCTTCGTACTCTGCTTCATTGTTAGTTATCGAATGACACTTTATAGCTTGTCTAATAGTTTTACCCGTGGGTGGTACGAGAACTATTCCTAAACCTACGCCTTTTACGTTAGATGAACCGTCAGTGAATAAAACCCAAGTCCCCGGGTTTGCACCATTAAAAACTTGTAATTCTTTTTCAGCTTCTAATTGCATCCCCTAACTGAAATCAGCTACGAAATCAGCTAATACTTGAGATTTTATAGCGGTCCTAGGTTGATAAGTGATATCATATTCACTTAATTCTATAGCCCATTTCGCTAATCTACCTGATAATTCATGTTTATGCAAAATGTTTCGTAAGGGAAAAGCAGTAACCACAGCAACGGGATGACATTGAAAGTAAGGTCTTAATTTTCTAGATGCCACAATCAAAGCAAGTGCTAATTTTTCTAGTTGCGGGTACCGTGTTTCTGCATCTAGCAAAGACTTGCTTACATAATAGATGGGAGATTGCTTACCTTGATCCTCCCGGACTAAAACAGCACTTACCGCCACTTCTGACACGGCAAGATAGATGAGTAACTTCTCTCCTACCTTTGGTTTCGCCAACAACGGTGGTTTTGATAAATATACTTTCAGATTCTTAAGTGCTTGCTGACAATCTTCGTTCCATTCAAAATGATCCTGTTTCTTCAAAGCTGAGAAAAATTTGAAGCATTTTTCTGAAGACTTGGAAATGAATCTCCCCAGAGCTGCAATTCTTCCAGTTAGCCTTTGAACTTCTTTTTTACTTGTAAGTACATCTGGAATTTCTTCAATGGCCTTAATCTGTGCAGGATTTACTTCAATTCCACGGTTAGAAACAAGAAAACCTAAAAATTTTCCTGATGCCACTCCAAATGCACATTTCTCTGGATTCAACTTCATATTATATTTTCGTAAAATTTTAAACGTATCAGATAAGTGCGATATATGATCTTCTGAATGTTGAGTTTTAACTAGCATATCATCTATATATACTTCCATGGTTTTACCTAAATGTTCTTGAAACATTTGGGTGACCAACCTTTGATACGTTGCACCTGCATTCTTACCGAAAGGCATTACCTTATAACAATAAGTCCCCCTGTCTGTTATAAAAGACCTGGATCCATCTTGATTTGATTATAGCCTGAATATGCATCTAAAAAACTTAAAAGTTCATGCCCTGCAGTAGCATCAATTAACTGATCTATATGGGGCAAAGGAAAAGAATCTTTTTGGACAGGCTTTATTAAGGTCTGTGTAATCTACACAGACTCGCCACTTACCGTTCTTCTTAGGAACCACAACAGTATTAGCTAACCAGTTAGGATATTTTACCTCACGAATTGAACCAATATTTAGTAACTTTTGAACTTCCTCTTAAATCACCTTATTTTTGAAAGTTCCTTGCTTTCATTTCTTTTGCTTGACGGGAGGATATGATGGATCTTCATTCAACTTATGAGTCATAACTTCCGGTGGTATCCCTGTCATGTCAGAATGGGACCAAGCAAAACAGTCTGCATTAGCTTTTAAAAATTCGATCAATTTACGCTTTACCTCCGGGCTAAGATTAGCTCCTATGTACACTTTCCTCTCGGGCCAATGTATAAATAACACCACAGCCTCTAGCTCTTCTATCGTTGTTTTGATATTTTCGTTCTCTTCCGGTTCTTGAATGGTGTCAGGTCTTGAATCCACATCTGTTTGCTGTTGACCAGGTGAGGGTGACTCCGTGTTACCTTTACCTAAATTCTGTAATTGCTATTTGTCTCCACCATCAACAACTGAATCTGCAACGGAATTGATGCTTCTAGATGTTTGTTGATCCCCTCTGATTTGGCATATTCCCCATGGAGATGGGAATTTAATAACTTGATGTAAGGTTGATGGGACAACATCCATATCATGGATCCAAGGTCTCCCTATGATCATGTTATAAGCCATTTCCATATCTACTATCTGAAATTTAGTTTCTTTAACAACACCTGCAGCAAAAGTTTTTAGAACTACCTCTCCTTTTGTTACTACACTTGAATTGTCGAACCCGAACAAGGTATGCGCCTTCGGTATCATTTTGTCTTCAGCTTGCATTTCCCGTAATACCCTTAGTAGTATAATATTTACGGAACTACCTGGATCAATCAAAACTCGTTTTACATTAGTGTCATGTACAAGTAAAGATATTACCAGTGCATCGTTGTGGGGGGTGATCACTCCTTCTGTATCTGCATCATCAAAAGTGATACTTTCATCTTCTAAGGTCTGTCGTACTCGCTTCCCATGTGTGATTGTTACGTTAGAAACTTTATTTGAAGCCGTATATGTTACTCCATAAATACCGTATAACATTCACGGTTCTCTTGGGTGATGGGGGCTTTGGTGGTTCTTGCCTATTTTTCATGTAGGCTTGCTTACCTTTCTCACTAAATAACTCAGTGAGAGACCCTTGCTTCAATAGATGGTCCACTTCACTTTGCAAAAATCTACATTCTGAAGTTTTATGCCCGTGATCATTGTGAAATTCGCACCAATGATCTGGATTGCGCTTATTGGGATTTGACCGCATCTCTTTCGGCCACCGTACCTTATCCCCCATGCTCCTCAAAACAGCTACGAGCTCGGAGGTAGTGACATTGAAAATATACCCACCAAATCTTGCCTTCAAACTTCCATCATCGTCTCGTGACCCGCATGTGTTTCGATCGTTCCCAAACCTTGATGAGGAGCCCGATTCCCTGTTCCTAGGTCTGTGATCGTACCTTTGATTATCTTGTCTTGACCGTGAGTCCTTTCCCGCAGGTCCCATGTATGGCTCGTACCTGTTTTTACCGGATCTCTTTTCATTTTCCACACGCTTTAAACTTACCTTTTCTTCTGTTTTATGTCGTAAAATAATGTCTTCTTCAATCCTCATCTTTGTGCTGTATCTGTTGTAGACATCATTCCACGTTGTTGCTGGGAATTCTCGAAGGCTTTCTTTGAGTCGCCTCGTGGCTTCTGAACTCTTCTCATGTAAATTACTAGCAAAGGCTATGGCTGCCCAATTGTCAGGTACTCGTGGCAGCGTCATTCTTTCCCGTTGAAATCTATCTACGAACTCTCTAAGCAACTCTGAGTCTCCTTGCTTGATTTTGAAGATATCTTCCATTCGCTTTTCAACTTTTTGAGCTCCCGAGTGTGCTTTGATAAATAAATCTGCAAGCTCAGCAAACGAATTTATAGAATTTTCAGGTAAAAGAGAATACCATGTTAGGGCTCCTTTAGTGAGTGTTTCACCGAATTTTTTGACCAAGACCGACTCAATTTCTTGCTTAGTCAAATCATTGCCCTTGACACCTGTTGTGAATGCAGTAACGTGATCTCGTGGGTCTGATGTACCATCATACTTTGGAATATCAGGCATCTTAAACTTCTTTGGAATTGGGAGGGGAGCAGCACTTGGCTTCCATGGTTGTTGGGAATATTTATCTATATCCACTCCCTTGATCACGGGCGGTACTCCAGGTATTTTCTCTATGCGTTCATTTTGCTCCTTAAGCTGTTTCTGCAAGGTCAGTACTAGATTTTGTAAATCAGAGTTAACTGGATTACCTGGGTCTCTCTATTGTGTTTCACTAGGGGTTCCACCGCTACCTGAATTAACCAATCCTGAACGAGGATTCTCCAAAGTGTTGTTGTTTGGAGCAGACGTGGGTGGGACAGCAGGTAATTGGCGAACAAAAGCTTGAAGAGCGTTATTGACTTGAGAGGAAATAAGTTTTTGCAGAGCCTCATTCATGGTTTCAACATTTTCGAATTGAGCCTGACCATCTGTGTAAGATCCATCAGGAGTGCCTTCACGGGACCGTCGTGGGGAGCCTCGTGGAGAACCTTGTGGGGAATCTCCCTGAAGTTGTTGGATTGTCTGAATTTCTGGGTTTCCTTGAGTGTTGTCATTGTTGTTTGACATGATTGATGCAATCAGGAAAATTAGATTGAGATATGCTTGATTATCAGATTCCCGGTAACGGAACCAATTTGTTTAACCAAAAATTAGATTTTAGGTCAATGTTTGAATTTAGAAGAACTCGGGTTACTGATAATCGGAAAGTGTATAAGTAAGAAATTTTGAATGATATAATCAGAAAGCAAATAAAACAAAGTATATTCCAGTAGTGTTTTTCNTTATAGTTGTCTTTCCTAGGAAAAGGTATAACACCTTAGCCTTAAAGAGGCAATTATGAGCATTAAATGACATTAAATGAAATGTTACACAATCATTCAGAATCAATATTGATTCTCTAACGTATTTGTCATTTAATACTGAATTTAGACTCCTTTATGCCCTCAGATTCATATCTTCAATTCCTTCTGACCTCCTGACTTTAATTAAGTTAAATAGATACGAGACTCGTATCTTTTGAATAGCTTCTCGTGCCTATTTAACTTTCTTCTCCTCGTATCTGATATCGCCCGTGCCTCTTAACTGACCATCCTGCTTTGACTATTTGACCGATCCACGTGTCATGCCACATCACCTTCAATATGAATTCAGTTTTTTCCCAATACAGAAATGGTCTCAATTGAGGTGTTCAAATGATCGTTGAGGACAATTTAAAGGAGCGCTTTATGTATTTCGCCTTTATAGTTCAATGGCAGAGCATTTTGTTTGCACGGGGCGCCTATGTTGACTTGTATTATGACATTGAGAAACTTAATTAGCCACTTTCAAACAAAAATAAAATTTGAATTTCTTGAAATGAAATAAAACTGGTGACCAGATTTACGAGTTTGCAACCCAAGAAACGTTTTAGGATAAAAGTTGAGATCACTTACAAGGATGTGAATTTGTTGTCTTAGCATCAATAGTATGACAAGTGGCACTTTTCACCAGATGTCTCGAATCAAGCCTTAGACGAATAAATTGTAGCTAGGACCCGCTTCTCCCTTTAAATAGACTCTAAACGATGTCTATCTAGATTAGTCGAGGCTAGTAAGTCTCTCCAAAATCAAATGGTAAAGCAAAAAAAAAGTGTTTCTTTCTAAAAAAAATTATTGGAAAGGGAGTCTAGACGTATCTGGTAAAATTGCTACTATGTGATAAAAAGATTATGGGTTCGAACCGTAAAAATATCCTTTTGCAGAAATACGAAATAAGACTGCGTCAATTGATCTTTATGTACGGCTTTTTCCTGGACGCCGCACATAGGTGGAGCTTAGTGCAAAAAATTTCTCTTGCAATTTCATGTACAAAATTCCACTAGTTACTAGTGATCATTAATTATTTCATCACGGTAAGTGAGTAGTAATAAATAATTTACAGTAATTATTAGCCCTTTTAAAGATGTGATGTAAAGTAGGAGTTAATAAATATACGAGGCACACATATATGGATGAGTAGTTGAGTACTGTTTGTGAATGTTATTTTATAATCTTGATGACTTAAGTTTGTTTAATATCAATCAAAAATGCATGAAATAGCAGACCATTTGGTATGCTCCGGGGTGTTCGTCGGTCGTACGATACGGTATTTAGGCATTTCGATTCGGTATTTTCGGTATTCGATTTCTTAAAATGCTATATCAATACCGTACCTAATAAATTCGGTGTGGTTCGGTTATTCTCCTTTCGGTTTTGGTTTCGATTTATTCGGTTCGGTAACTTTGATTTATTCGGTTTGAATACTAACTAGTGCATAAAGTCATAGACTGTAATATTCTTCATTAAAGTACTCAAAAGTACAAAACTAAAAACGTTTGTTGACAAAAGTTTTGTCCAAAACCAGTAAACATCAGCCTAGAAAGAGAAAACTGTACATAAAAGAATAAAAGTGATTATTAGAAACGTCTTATTACTTGCTTAGAGTTAATTGATGAACTTAGAGAATAAAGGAAAACAAAGTTTTAGATTTTATATATTTATGTTATTAATAATATGTATATTGTGCAATATAATACATATTTCGGCATGGTATTGGTATTTCGGTATTTCATTTTAAAATATCAAATACCATACCTAGTACCAATTTTTTTTTAAAAATTAAACCAAATACCATACCGGATACCATAATATCGAATACCACATACCAAAATTTTTGGTTACGGTATGGTAATTCAGTATTGACCAAATTATGCACAGCCCTAGTGTGCTCTACACGACTATTCCACGCGAATTCAACAACAACAACAATCAGTATAAACGGAGTCTGGGAAGTATAGTGTATATGCAGGCCTTATCCTTAAGGTTATGCATAAATAATGTTGTCATTATTCTTCCATTTGCTCGTAGAAAAGGACTTTAATTATTTTCACGAGATGTATTTACATGCCTCTAAGCCTAATTCGTATTGATTTTCTTTTACAATATTATTATCAGTATTATAATAATTGAAGATATTACTTTGATTTTACAAATTTGAAGATCTTATTATCTTAGTACTACCAGTGTCACGATCCAGATTTTTCACCGTCAGGACTGTGATGGCGCCTAACATTTCACTTGCTAGGCAAGCCAACGTTAGAACAGTTTATCCATTTTTTACAGTTAAATTAAATCACGAGAAGAACTGAAATAACTGAAATAGTCCAAAGTATAAATGCAGAAGCTAAAACAGCGAAACGTCTGATACAACCCTGGACCCGGTATCACAAGTGCATGAGCTACTAGAATAGTACAAATAAGGTTCTAAAATAACATAAAGTTGTCTAAAAGGAAAGTACACAACTAAATAAAAAGGGAAAGGGACTCCAGGAGCTACAGGCGCTGAGCAGTTGTACTCAAGTCTCCACAAACTGTCCAATCCGAGCACGCTAATAACTGCCGCTGGGACCGACTCCAAAATCTGCACAAGAAGTGCAGAGTGTAGTATGAGTACAAACGACCCCATGTACTCTGTAAGTTACGAGCCTAACCTCGACGAAGTAGTGACGAGGCTAAGGCAGGTCACTCACAGTACAACCTGTACGCAATATATAATAAAGACATAAAAGGAAATACATAACGAAGTAAGCCAGTCAACCGAAAATAATAGCTACAACCTCAAGAATTAAGCGAGTATGTTCAGAATTATCAATCCTTAGAGTTTCAAATGAAAATACCGAAAACCAACACAACTCAAGGAAATAAAAACACATAGGTTATTGAGACGCGCAACCCGATCCCATCGTATAACACAAAATCCTCCCTTATTTCACTGTAACAATATCAACAACAATAAATAATATATATATATATATATATATATATATGTAGCGGCACGCAACCCGATCCCACCTTATATCAATATCAATATCAAAATTCACCCTTATTTCACCGCGTCAATCCACCCTTATTCCACCTATCGCGCGCGTGCAACCCGATCCCACCATATCAGTACAAATTCACCCTTATTCCACCATGTCAATCCACCCTTATTTCACCTGTTGCGTCGTGCAACCCGATCCCACCATATCAGTACCAAATAGTCAATCTCCACAGTCAAATCAATAATTCAAACCACGAGAACATTTATGATCAATAAATACCAACTGAACCAAAAAGGAAACCTTGTACTACATGGAAATTTACATAGGTAATACTACACAACAAGTCAAGTCCGGTAAATGACAATTAGAAGATGCAAGTAAGCCAGTTAAGGCAGTTAGCGGCGAACATGAAAATATGAAAGGATCTAACAATAATAACAGAAGTAAACATTGATTAACAGGTAGCAAATAAGCATGGAAGACATTTAGAGCATATAACATTTAAGACGGGGAAAGAGATAATTAAGGAAAAGCGGAAAATCAGGGAAAACAAAGTAATTCTGCGGCGTATAAGCACTCGTCACCTCGCATATACGCCGCAATACATGAAATTCACATAACACATAGTCCGAGGGTTCCTAATTTCCTCAAGTCAAGGTTAAACTCAACACTTACCTCACTCCCCAGTCAATTCAGAGCTCTACCAGTGCCTTTCCCCTATAATCCGCCTCCAAACCACTCGTATATAGCCGTAATTGACTCTATAATATCAAATATTGCTACAGGAATCAATTACAATGCATAAATTTAGAATTTTCAAACTTTCCCCAAAAAGTCAAAAATCAACCCCATGCCCGCCTGGTCAAAACCCAGGGTTCAGACCAAAATTTATTTACCCATTTACCCCCGAGCCCGATTATGCAATTAGTTTCGAAATTCGACCTCAAATTGAGATCTAAATCCCCAATTTGTAAAAAACCCCCAATTCTTCCTAAATCCCTAGTTTTCTACCATGGAAGAACAAAGATAAGGTCTAGGAATTAGTAGGTGATGTTAGATATGAAAGAAAATGAGTTAAAGTGTACAATCTATGAATTGATGTTTAGTTTACTCTCCAAAATCGCTCGTAGGTCGAGCTCTAATGGAAAGGTTATGAAAAATGGGAGAAATCCCATTTTTGAAATGTTTTAAGGTTTGGGCATCAGGCCATCTGCGCATTCGCGATGTGCAGCAGCCCAAGTGACTTTCGCGTTCGCGAGTCCTTCTTCGCTTTCGCGAAGGCTGCCCCCCCCCCCTGTTGCGCCCCCTTTTTTTCCTCGCAGAAGTCCAGGTTTCGACATTCATTGGAAGCAACTCATTTCCTTTTGGGAATTGGGTATTTGAAGAGTCGCCACCTAACGGATTAAGGTGCATTAGGGCACCTAGAGCAATTAACTCATATGACCAATTTGCATTACCAGAGATTAGGGTAAGGGCTCGCAATAACCTTGAGGGGAAGGTGTTAGGCACCCCTCGCGGTCTACAACGGTGGGTCCCAGTCGAACTCAATTATGTGAATTAGTCATTTAACAGGTAAGCAGTCTAAGCACATATTTTGCGAATAAAGGAAGTTTGGAAAATCTAAGCACATATATGTAAATAGAGGAAGTTTAGGAATAGGTAGTCTAAGCACACATATGTAAATAAAGGAAGTTTAGGGATAGGTAGTCTAAGCACACATATGTAAACAAAAGATGTTTAGGGATAGGTAGTCTAAGCACACATATGTAAATGAAGGAAGGGAAGTCCTAAGTTGATTAGCCTATAGGATCACATCTGTACAATACCTGGTAAGCCTTTCTCAAATAGAGGGGTTACATGTGGCATTAGCTCACAGGTCATCATATCCTTTTACTACCCATTACCCTCCCCTTAGCGGTTATATAAGCGAGTTTAATTAACGAACTCTAAGCTTGCTTTACCCGTCCCTTCCTTATGGCCCTATAGGTGTATAGGACCTCTAAATTTAGGCAGTACTAGACCCTCCTAAGGTGTTTAAAAGGTAAAATCTAAGCGACACCAAATAACATATAGGACTGTCAAATAGGGAAGCAATTAAGGGCTCATATTTACCTCCACACATAAACAAATAAGTAGCACGTCTCAAACAACAGATTTTAAAGAATTTCAGAAGGTCCTAGAACAGGACATCTATGTGAGCATCACAAACACAGAACATGCAGCATTTGTTTTAAGGCGAAGTGACAGAATCCTAATCAGTTTGCCTACTGATTTTAAAGCTTGTTAAACCTGGACAATTTTACAAATAGGCAGAGTATAATTTCACTTTAGACCATTAATTACCTAAGGCTTGCCGGGGGGGGGGGGGGGGTTCTGGTATGGCAAGTCATAATCTGGGAACTAATTAAAACAACTTGAAGTTATTCAGTCCTATAGGCATGCTGATCTAAGCAATTAATGTTACAAAAACTGATTTCATGCATATTTATACTAGAACATGATATCTATGTGTTGGGGCTGTCTTTAAGCCCATTTATAGATAGTTATTCATTTAAGCGACATAGAGACAATTTAAAGCAAAATGCAAACAGAGTTCTAAGGCAGGATTTCAAATGCATAGAAAGAGATGGTCATTTTATTAGGCGTGATTACAGCAGTAGCTTAATGACAGGATTTCCAGGTGATAACGACTTATGTAGAATCAGAAATGAAGTGATGAACTATAGCGTGTTTTCTACTATGCAAAGGCAGTAAACGTGAGTATCTTAAGGCAGAATTTCTAATGCAAACAACACAGACCTAAAGCATGATTCCTATTGCAGATAAACACAACATAATCCTAAAGCATGCAAATCATCATAATGTAAACCTAAAGCAGGATTTCTACCCAGTTTCCCCACAAAAATCATATAGGAACCCTCCCCCTTTTACTAATTTTCCCAATATCTGTTTACGAAGAATATTATTACAGACCAGGATCAAATAAATACATAAATAATGTAAACTACGCTATAGGGAGCGTGAATTAGGCCCAAAGTAAACCTGGGGATGTCAGGCCTTCAAAATAGTCTCAAATGCCAAGAACCTCACAGCCAATAACGTATCCTGGTGTGTCAAAGTTCCTTAAGGACCTCAAGGATCCCGGGCAATGCTCACACCAAGACCTTTCTCAACTAGAGGTTGGTTATGTGCAGTGTGGAAGGGCCAGCCCTGATGTGCCAGAGTTCAGAGGAATCTCAAGGATCCCTAAGCAGTACACACACCAGAGGGGCAGAACCTAATAGTTAAGAGTAAAGTGAGAGTGCTTGACATAGTTTTGAAAGACTTAGTAAAACAATGTAGAGATAATTTTAGAAGTGAAAAGATTTCAGAACTGGAAAACAGTTTTAAGAAGATGCTGGGAGTGACACCAGTTTTGAGAAGAATACTAAGAGTAGAAGAACAGTTTTGAAATCATTTATGAGGAGAGCAAATTCAGAAAACAACCAATTAATCATAGGATACCCAGATTCACAAACGCTTAACAAACAGATCTACAAACAGGGGGTGAAGGGAATTGGGAACATATAGAGTTGAAACCACATAAACAGGGAGAACATTTGAGACGACAAATGCACAGAACAACTAGGAGGCCACTGAACAAGCCAGACATGGTAACAGGCAGTTAAAACGTAGAGAAAGAGTGGAGTAAAAGTCATGTTGAAGACAGGGGTGCATAAGACAGGGGTGGTCATACAATTAGGGCCAAATCGAATGCATTAGGAGACTAAGTGACTAACATGATCACACCAGTTAAGGGGGGGGGGGGGATTAAGCGGGGACTAAGTAAACATGTTGGACAAGTATGAAGTTTAGACATGCTGATTACACATTGAACAAGAGAAGGCAGAATTTAGACATGCTGAATAAAGCAGTAAACAGGGAAACAAATTGGATACATAGTCAATTGAACTAGTGCAGGAATGGAACCCATGGAGTTGAGTTTCAAAATTTAACTAGAGACATACCAGTTAAAGAAGAAAGTGTAGAGTGTAAAGCAGGTGTAGTTCCAATGTCTAGCCCTGGCTTTCAGCCGGCTAGGCCAATAGTTATCAAAAAATAGCAGAGAAAGAAGAGAGATTTTGAGTGTGAGTGTGTTTGAGAGGTAAAATAAGAGTGCTTATATAGTAGTTCCAGAGCAGAGCAAAATAAGGTGAAGGAATCAGAAACTAGCAATTAAGGAAATCACAAGATTACAGAATCCAATCACATAAAGGAGTTCAGAATAGACCCCTTAATTAGGGGTAATTGAACAAACAGTAATAGGGATCTAATTAAGGAAAGAATTCCAATCATACCATGTAAAGGAATCAGCAAAGATCCATGATTATACAAATAATTAAATAAGGCATGGATGACTAAATTAAGGTCATAAACAAGGAAACAATCAAGAATTATGCACATGAATCTCTGACAGAGCAAATCAATCAGCCAGAATTTCAAAGTAATACTGATTTCTGGAAAGAAATATCAACTTCCACAAATAGAAAATAGGCTAAGTAAAACTTCACAAAAAGTACAGAAATTAGCCGGAAACAGATGCAAAACCTAATAGCGATTAATTAGGGCAAAAACCACAGAATAATGGATTTGACGAAGAAAAATGTGTAAGTTAGAAAATACAGGGTGAATTAATACAGTTGGTAACACTGAAAGACTCAAAATCGAAGCAAAGGTCAGAAAATTAGAGTATCTCATAAAGTCAACTAGGGTTTGAGTATCTTTTGCACAAATCAGTCAAGAAGACGAAAAGAGAATCGATTAAACATTTAGAAGTCAGAAAACCTTTGGAAAAAACGACTCGTAATGAACCCTAGTTTTAGGGAAAAGAAAGAATAATCGATTAAAACCAGAAATTTTCAGAGAAAAACATGTAATAGTGCTCGATTCATCTCAGATCTATACAGATTTGGAAATGATCGAAGGTAATAGACTAAGGTTTCTTTTTTTTAGAAAACATAACAGAGATGAGAGCATAGGTTTAGAAACCATAGATTCGTGACAAAATAAAGAGAAATCTCTTACTCATGGTTGAGAAAATGGCCTGAGACAGGCTATTGAGCAAAGCGTCAACTCAGAACCGCTTGGGTTCCTTTGAGATCGTCTCAAGGTTTTACGAAATCAAAGAGCCATGGCGCGTAAAAGGTCAGGACTGCCCAGAGAAGCCATGGAAGCTTCATAAGAAGAAGGTTTACGCCGGTGACGGCGTGTTAGAACTAGGGTTAGGTAGAGAGAGTTTGAGAGAAAGGGGAGGGGGGGTGAGAGGTGAGAAATGAGAGGGTTTGGGGGGGGGGGTCGTTTAGGTTTAATTTTGGAAGGAGGGTGATCAACGGTGAGGATTGGACGGGGTATTGGTCGGGCAGGTTTATGTTTGGGCCTAAAGGGATTGGGCCAGATTAAATGGGGTTTTTGGGCTGGTTTGAGGGGTTAGGTTTGGGAATAAAAGGGTTATTTATTAAATACCTCAAATAATTTATGAAAATATTTTATAAAATAATTAGCAGATTATAAAAAATAATTTTCATGCATAAAAATATTTTAAAATAATTACTCAATATTTCAAAAATACAATGAGCCATTTTATGGCAAGTTAATGTAATAATGTGTGCATGGGCTATAATTGCAAAGCTATTGCAATTGTAATCAAAAAGTGTAAATCTGGCCATTTGTGAAATAATTTGAACTTAATATGACTATAAATAGCAATATTAAGTCATAAAATGCTATAAAGTCATTTGTGATGCAATTTTGTAATTATTTGTACAAGTAAAATAATAGGATAAATTAATTTTAAAAATGTAGAATTTATGGAAAAATATCAATCGATGTTAATATATTGTTTTGAAGGTATATATGCACTTAAAAAAGTATTATAGGGAAAAATTGGGTATCAATCCCCCCCCCCCCCC
>NW_017674965.1:25503-36149 GCF_001879085.1 Nicotiana attenuata
CCCCCCCCCCCCCGGCCTTAGCGTTCGCGTAGAAGAACGACTGTCCCCTTCCCTAGGTCCCTAAAGGTACACGTTCGCGAGAAGCTGGTCGCGTTCGTGAAGGGTAAGGCCCCCATTGATCCGTGTTCGCGACCCAACTATTGCGTTCGCGATGAAGAAAATACATCCAGTCCCAGTTCACTCGCCGCGTTCTCAAAAGTGCCTTCGTGAACGCGAAGAAGGGAACACCTGAAACCAACAGAAGTTAAGGAAAAACAGATTTTTCAAAGAACTAAGGTCAGTAGGCTATCCGAAACTCACCCGAGCCATCGGTGCTCCAAACCAAATATGCACACAAGTCTAAAAATCTCATATGAACTCGCTCGCGCAATCAAAACGCCAAAACAACGCCTAGAACTACAAATCGGACACCAAATCAAATAAATTTTTCAAGAAAATTTTTAAACTTCTATTTTGACAACCGAACGTTCGAATCACGTCAAGCCAATTCCGTTTCTCACCAATTTTGACAGACAAGTCATAAATATAGTAATGGACCTGTACCGAACTCCGGAACCAAAATACAGACTTGTATTAACAAAATCAAACATCGGTCAATTCTTAAAAATCATTAAACCTTTAAACTTTCAATTTTCGACAAAAATTAATAACTCGAGCCAGGGACCTCGGAATTCGATTTCGGGCATACGTCCAGGTCCCAAATCACGATACGTATCCACCAGGACCGTCAAAATACGAATCTGGTTCCGTTTGCTCAAAACGTTGACCGAAGTCAACTCAAATGGATTTTTGAAGCAAAATTTAATATTTTATCAATTTTTAACATAAAAATCTTCTGGAAAAATACTTGGACTGCGCTCGCAAATCGATAATGGCTTAAAGAAGCTATTGGAGCCTTCGAAACACAGAATTAGATTCTAAAACTCTAGATAACCTATCGGATCACAGCCAGAGATGCCGATGAAAATATTATTACATTCATTTATTAATAGAGACAACCAATAAGTTAAGATATTAACCAAAGAGTAACATCACTTTTTGGAAAATTGCAGTGTCATACAACTATTTGCGGAGAAACGGGAAGAAAGATTGTTCTCATTTGTTCAACGGCAAAAAGGAAAAATAGCTATCGAATTGATCTCAAGGAAAACGACGTTGATCTTAACAACTTATAAATGGATCAACTAGAGTTGCGTCGGAATGATAAGTATTTCCTTCATTCTTAAATTTGGTTTAGGATTCGAACCTTGAATATGAATTTGTCTTTGTTACAGAATGTTTCACCCTTTAATGTGAACTTCGAGGCACGAATTTAAATGTAGTCGAACTCCAATACGGACAATCATTATGTTTGAGAAACTAAAAAACCATTATAAAGGGCTTATAGCTAGTGAATAGCATATTTCCACAGTCTATTCAGAGTACGCGGATTAAAACATTTAATCTTTTATGTGAAATTTGAACATAAATTTTTAAAATATAATAAGAAATTTTGCATATATGAAAATTAAAAATTACATGAGAATACTGCAAGTCTACATAGTTAATAATTTAAAATATTTAAAAAATTATTTAATTCCCTAATAATTACATTTTCCACGTAAGAGGGAGGAAGGGGGTACGATTTTTCAGTGATGTGGAGAGGAAGAACTGTTGAAACCTTGGTCTCCAAGGAAGAACAAGTCACTACTCACTAGTGGAATAATAATTTATTTTTGTTTTTGATGTGGAGAGGAATACTTTTGAAAGCTTAATCTCTAAGGAAAGCAAATGGACAAAAAACTTTTTATTCTAGGACAAAGACTAAAGGACATTATCGAGTTATCGACCAATAGTACTAATCTGTGTAGCCCTTTACAGCTTGTTTGGATGGTTTCTACGTATTGTTACTTGATTATTATTTAAATTTATTATATCGTATTGTTAAATTCATCGTTACATAATAATAAAAAGTGTCATTTTATGTAACGACTGATTTAGTGTGGTTGCATCGTTACCTTACTTTTTTGTTCTCATTTTGCCCTTCTTTATTATTAAATAATCATATTTTATCTTTTACCCTACTTTTTATATAGTAATTGTACTCCGTATCATTTTTTTAGTAATAGTGTAAGTTTATGCTTTATATGTTTGGTGAGTGACATCATGAAACAACGACAAATGATACAATATATCCAAACATTAATTATATTCATCAAACAATACAATACGATACATTGTGAAACGACTAACAACCATCCAAACAAGCTGTTAGTTAGGGATTCATCTTACGTCTTAACTCTTAACCCATAACTTTCGACGCCAAATATGTATGTGTGTGTGTATATATATATAGAGAGAGAGAGAAAGAGTAGATTTGAACATAATATTCAATGCTAAGGATCTTAACAGTTGAACCCTTTAAATTTAAATATGTATCTAGATTTTTCTTAAATTGTTTAGATGATAAATCTAGTGGTTTGGGAGGAATTTTGAAGTGAATGGCTATGTTCTGAAGATTCGTGATTGCTAGTAGTTTGGTGATAGAAGTTTTTAGAGAGAAGACAAAGAGTCTCTCTAACGCAACTACAAGATTAATCTATTACAGTGATCGGATTGTTTCTGTGAGTATTAAATAGGTGTTTTGACGTAAAAACTTTGAATAAAGTAATTTTTGGAGTATGTTGAAAAATGGTATTTGAAATTTGAAATTATATTTTACTTAAAAATATTAAGTTTTGTGAGTGGATAAAAAACTTTTCTCCAAAAAACTTGAAAAAGTAATCTTTGGATTTTGGAAGATTCATTTCAAAAAATAATAAAACACTTTCAAATTTTCATAAACAAACACGTTTTTGTTTCCGAAAAAAAGAAGAAAAAAGCATGGACAAACGACTTTAAATGTCATTCGAAGAATCAAACCAACAACTCAATAACCAAGATGAAGTAATTTTCTCCGGATTTTTATCTAACTATACTATATTGAAAACTTATTTACCTATGTTCTCTATGTTTTGCAGTTTTTAATATGTATCTAGATTTTTCTTAAATTGTATACAATGCTCCTTAAAAGGCTCTCGCTCCATTATTAGTGCTTCAATTAAGGTATTCAATTGCATCCTTTTCTTTTTCCCCTCTCCTCTTCCCTCTTTTTTTTTACATCAAAATCCCTTAATATTATTAAAATATATTCAGGAATTATATGATAACTCTATCATAATTGTATTTGAATTGTATATGATACATCAATGCCTAAAACATAATTGTATCTAACTTGTATTTGGTACATTAATATCTAAAATAGTATCTGATACAATACTAATAAATTAATATACAATTATTATACTTGTGATACAAATTGTGAAATTCGTCACGAACTCACAACTGCTAAAACGATATACAATGAACATACAATTATCATACATTTGTAATACAATTACTGCAACAATTATGATACATATACAATTATAATATAATCGCTATACATTTATGAAAAATTGTGATACAATTATGATCTTCATCTTTTTCAAGTTTCAATCACAACTCTTTACTAAAAACCTAATGTAATAGTATTAGTATTGTATCGAGTATTATTTTGGGTATTGATGTATCATATACAAGAAGTCACATACAATAAAGATTTTAGAAAGAAAGAAAACAAGATTCAAAACTTACCCACAACTTGATTCTAGAACAATATCCAAAAGAAAGAGAACAAGATTCAAAACTTACCACAACTTGATTCTAGAACAATATCCGAATTTCGCGTGCATTGTGTCAATAGAAAATAGAGATTTTGGGTGATTAGTAAGAAAGAGAGAAATTGGGTTAGAAAACCTTTGGAAAAGGAAGAGAACTGGAAATTTTGTGGGGGCGAGAGTCATGTATTTACATGCTAAAATTAAGGGATCTTGAATTTTTTCTTTTTAATAGTTTTGTATATAATTGTAAATATAGATATACAAAGTAATTAATAAGGAACCTAAATAAATCTATTAAATATGTTTCTATTATAGTATAGCTGGGTAAAAATCACAACTTTCTCTGCAAACTCCGCATATCTCATGTTTAACCCAATAAGGTAAAAATTTACTAAAAATATATATATATATCCCTTTAATAATCTGATTATTCTTCATATTATAATTCCAATTTAACTTATTAGCAGACCAAACTACCCATATATGTGTGCCTACGTTGACAAATCATAATTTAGAGAAATAATAACTAGAATTTTTAGGAACCTCCCCTCATATCCCACTCAATTTCATTTAGACTTTACATAGAAGAAGTAGATAGTACTAAATAATAGAAAACATGAAGCTGTATATAATCGTTTAGGCAAAATTTGAGTTAAAGTTGAAAAAAAAAAGAAACTTGTGGAATTAAAGGTGTGTTTCAAATTCACTTGACAAAAGAAAATTTAATACTCGTGAAGAAAAATCAGTGTCTCACTTTGAAACAACTTCCAAGCCGATATTTCAATATTTCACAATTGTAATGGGCCAACTGAAAATACAAAGTGTTGGGCCGGTTAGGATAAGTTCTAAGGGGTTTTTACCTTCCTATACCATATATGAAACCTTATTATCCTCAATGTTTAAGGTTTGTGTTAATTACATTTCAGCATACAAAATTACCATTTATATACCATAATTCAAATTAGGGATATAATTAAGGGTGCATTTATATTAGGCGCTAATTTAGGACCGTATCTTCCCACATTTATCTTTACCCGTCTCTCCCCCAACCCCCCCCCCCCCCCTTTTGGAGATGGACAGTTGCATCAATAATCTTCATATTAGTTCTCATTTACTTCCCCAAAAATTTTAACTTAGCGACTGTATCTTCAGATTAGTTCTTATTTACCAATTCTCTATTTACACGTACAAAACATCAGTGTATCGTTATTTTTATTGACCTCTTTTTTTTGTTTTTTTTTTTGGGCAGCGGCTGAAGGTTACTGGTTAACACAGTCGATTGAAACTCGAAGAAGAAGAAGAAGACATATTTCCAGAAATTGTAGATAAATTGTAGAAAAATTAGAAAAATTGTAGATAAAGTGTAGACTGTTTTTTGCAGAAGATTTTGTAGAAGCTTTAGTCGTTTTGGATTTGTGAAAACAGAAAACAATGCATCTACAATCAGAATATAAATAATCTACAATTTATCTACAAGATATCTACAAAATGAATACATTGAATTTTAATATCCCAAATCCCATTTCAATTGTAGCATAATTGGCATTTTGACATAATTGTAGAAGATTTGTAGAAGTTTTAGTCTTCCCAATCTATAATTTATCTACAATTATCTATATTTTATCTACAATTTATCTACAATTCTACAATTTAACTACAATTTATCTATAATTTCTGGAAATATGTCTTCTTCTTCGAGTTTCAATCTGAAATTCAGTCAAAACCAAGTCTAATCTTCACCAAAACCCCTCAAAATTGAGATATAAACTCCTAAACATATTCCGAATTATTTACAACAACACCCAATCCAAACAAATAATGGTTTTTGAGAACCAAAATTTGAATTCAAAGCTTTCAAGCTTTTTAATGGCTATCAATGGTGGAAAATATATGGAAGAACAGATGAAGATGAAAAACAGAAATCTCCTTTCCGTTTCAATATTCTTCTCCTAAATCTGTTTAGAATATTCACGCCAAATCTATTCAGAATATTCTTCTCCTAAAATTTAGTTCGCGTAAACAGGAAGATACAACTGCTATTAATTAGCTTTTAATGATTGGTACAAAAACTGTAGAAATAATGTGGACTGGGCGGGTAATTTTGAAATTATGCACATTTTTGGTAATAAGGTTTCATATATGGTATAGATAAGAAAAAATCCCTAAGTTCAAGGGCTGAAAATACAAAGAGTAGAAATGACACCAGATAGCCATTTTAAAGGACTGTTATTCAGAAAATAAATACTGACTAATTCATAAATAACAGTACTAAGATTGGCTATTTGTGCGCTTTCCGCGGAAATGGGGCAGAGATATGAGTCTGAAACCTAAATAATAATATTCAAAATACCTTTCTACAGCTAAAAAAAAGAAGTTACATTTTTAACTAAAACGCAATATTATACTGCATTTTAGTTTAATGCAAAGTTAGCCATTAAAGGAAAACGTAGTATAATATTGTGTTTTAATTATTAATTCATTTTTTAATGTAAAATGCAGTATAATACTACGTTTTACTAAAACGTAGTATTATACTGCATTTTCCTATTAAACTATAAAACCCATCGTCTTCTCCACGACAGACCCAATGTTCGAATTAAAAAATACTCCCTACCCCCCCCCCCCCCCAATTCCAACAGTCCCCCCCATCCTTTTTTTTTTTAAAAAAAAAAAATAAAATCTNCTACGTTTTACTAAAACGTAGTATTATACTGCATTTTCCTATTAAACTATAAAACCCATCGTCTTCTCCACGACAGACCCAATGTTCGAATTAAAAAATCCTCCCCCCCCCCCCAATTCCAACAGTCCCCCATCTTTTTTTTTAAAAAAAAATAAATCTATTGGGACCCACCCGTCACACAAAAAATGAAGATTGTAGGTCCCGCATACAACCCAAGCCTTGGATTGTTGTAGATTCCTTGTTTCGGGCTCAAAATTTCAAATTTCCGACATTCCTAAAAACATAATCGAGGTATTCCGATTTCGAAACTCGCATAATTATGCATATTTGTATTGTTGAATGTGTTTTCATGTTGATTTGTGCTATGTCTGCGATTAAATTTATATGTTATTTTTACCCGGATTAAATATTTATTGTTTAAAAAAAATAGTTAAAAGTTGAGAAATAATTTTTATTGTTAATAAAATTGTTCATAATTTTTTTTTACTGTTTTATATGTAATTTCGTGAATGTTATGTTCATATGTTTGTTGTTTCTATTTAGTTTAGATTATTTATTTGCTTAAAGAATAGTGGCCTTTTAGCGTATATAGAGCCTTATAGCGTAGTAAAATATAGAGCCTTATAGCGTAGTAAAATATAGAGCCTTTTAGCGTAGTAAAATATAGAGCCTTTTAGCGTAAAGTCTCTGTAGTTTAAGTATCTACTAACTACAAACTCTATCCAATTGCACTTTACAAAAATTAATTATTTAATTTATAAAACAAACTTACAGAACTAACAAATTAATACATGTTGTCGTATTAAATAATTAAATATCGGGCCTGGAACCCATAGTTATATACTCTGTCCTATTAAATAATTAAATAATAATTATTATAACACAAACAAAAGTCTAAAAATATTGAAATTGACACACATAAGAATTCAGGATAGCTTGGTGCTACTGGACCTCAAATATCGGGCCTGGACCCCATAGTTATATACTCTGTCCTATTAAATAATTAAATAATAATTATTATAATACAAACAAAAGTTTAAAAATATTAAAATTGACACACATAAGAATTCAGGATAGCTTGGTGCTACTAGGCCTCAAATATAGGCCTGGAACCCATAGTTATATACTCTATCCTATTAAATAATTAAATAATAATAATTATAACACAAACAAAAGTCTAAAAATATTGAAATTGACACACATAAGAATTCAGGATAGCTTGGTGCTACTGGGCCTCAAATATCGGGCCTGGAACCCAATTATATACTCTGTCCTATTAAATAATAATTATTATAACACAAACAAAATTCTAAAAATATTGAAATTGACACAAATAAGAATTCAGGATAGTTTGGTGTTACTGGGCCTCAAATATCGGGCCTGGAACCCATAGTTATATACTCCGTCCTATTAAATAATAATTATTAATCAAGAGAGGTTGGAGCTCGAAGGATATTTGAGATAAATCCCACCTATTATCCACCCATATATCCTTGATGGTCATTCTTTCATTATGGGATGCTAAGGGGCCATAAATACAGTTACGACGGGGAGGTGTTTAGTGAATCCATGCATTGTTCCAAACACTTAGGTTAGATGATTTGTGAGGCATCCATCTAATCCCTTTGCTACAAATATCCCAACCTTGAGTGATGCTATGCCAGATAAAAGAAGAGTTCTTAATGTTTTTCCTAGTACTATGTAGTTCATGGATTGTTTTTACCCAAGGGGAGTAAGAATTTGTGATGAGCCTTCAAGAGAAGTTAGCTAAGTTCACTAGGTTCTTGCTCTTGGCAGAATGGATCCCTAAACCACCTTCCGTTTTGTCTTTGGTTATGGTATCCCATTTTATAAGATGAAGTTTATGGAGATGGTATTTGTACCCCACAAGAAGTTACGCTGGATTTTATCAATGTTTTTGAGAGTCTTCGAGGGAAAGAGTGTATATTGCATAATGTCGTTTGGGAGTGAATTTAGGCAGGAGGTAGAAAGGGTGCATCGACCTACCATGGAAAGGCAATTTGTTTTCCAGGAGGCTAATCTTGATAGCATTTTATCAATAACGTATTGGAAACCACTCGCTTTGGTTCTAGAATTTGTAATGGGAAAACCAAGGTATTTTCCAAATGTGTAGCTAATATTTATATTGAGCAGATTTGAAAGGTTGTTACTAATACTCTTTGGGCAGTGTTTAGAGATAATAATTTTTTATTTTGCCCTATTAATGATCTGCCCGGACAAAGAACAGAATAGATCAAGGCAATGCTTAATCGTGCTTATAGATTTATTATTAATCCTAGACATAAGGATGAGATCATCTGCAAAGAACAACAATTGAAAATTATTCTTTCCTATAGTTATTGGATCCCAGCAACCAGTATCCACTTTGTGATTGATAAAGGTGGAAAGAAGTTCCATGCATAGGATAAAGAGATATAGAGACATCGGATCTCCTTGCTTAATACCTCTTGATGGAGCAAAGTATTCAGTTCTAGAGCCATTAACTAAGATAGCAATATTAGTTGATGAGATACAGTTCATAATAAGTTTCGTAATGTTTGGGGGAAATTTATAGTATATGAGGGCTCTATGGAAGAAGGACCATTCAAGACTATCAAAAGCTTTTTCAAGGTCGATTTTTAAAAATATATTGTGGTTCTTCCCACGGTACCTATTTATCTTAAGCATGAGTTCTTGAATAATAATAGCATTATCAAAAGCTTTCCCGGAAAGGGCTTTAAACGATTTGAAATAGTTTTTGTTATAATTTGGTAGATAGTGTTACAAAGCCCAATCGGCCTAAATTTTTTTAAATTATTTGCATTTGGGATTTTTGGGATGAGCCATAGAAGGGTGTCATTTATGTCATTAGGCAGTCTCCCACTGATAAAAGCATCTTGACAAAGGCCGATTACTGATTTGCCCACAATGTGCCAGTATTTGTGAAAGAAAAAAGGATGAAGGCCATCCGGGCCTGGGAATTTAAAAGGTTTGAAAGAGAAGCATGCCTTAGTAATCTCCTCCTTTGTGAGTGGGTTATCTAGTGGAGATAAATCAATGTTATTAAAGCTTTTTGGATCATTTTTCATGGCATTCCAATCACTAGAGGTATGAGTAGTTGTAAGGATTTTACTAAAGTATTCTCTAGTATGATTGAGGATAGCTCCCGGCTCATCAATCCAGTTATTATTATCATCCTTAAAGAAAATAATTTTATTTATTCTTTTCCAATTAGTAGCCATAATGTGGTAAAACTTGGTGTTTGCATCCCCCTCGTTTAACCAATCAATTCTAGAGCGTAATTTCCAGTAGTCTTCCTATATTTTTAGGATGTTATTGAATTCTCTCGTTAAGAAAGCTTCTAAGATGTGAAGGAAGGTACTGGAATAGTAGGCAGGAGATTTTTGTATTCCATTAAGCCTAGCGAATAATTGCTTCTTCTTCTTAAAAATATTTTCAAAGGTGTTGTGTTTCCAAGTTGTAACATTATCCTTAAAGGTTGATGAAGCCCTGGTGTATTGGTTATCAGTCTAGGCAGTAGCTACTAGGGCTTTAAACTGAGGGTGCTTACACCAAAAAGATTCTAGTCGGAAAGGTTTAGGAAAAACTGTGTACTACTTAGGAATAATGTTTAGAAGAATTGGATTGTGATCCGAATAAGTTTTTGGAAGATGAGTTATAGAAGCATTAGGGAATGTTTGGATCCAATTATCATTTCCTAAAACTTTGTCTAGACACTCCATAATGAGGCTATTATTACTAAACCAATTATTTGACCAAGTATACTTACTACCTTTATAACCAAGATCAAGTAACTTGCAATGGTTAAGGCTAGACCATAATTTAGAATGCGGCTACGTTTCAATGGTCTACCACCTAACTTTTCATTTGTTCTAAAAACATCATTAAATTCCCCCCGCCCCCCCCCCCAACCAATAGCCAAGCCCCATGAAAATTATCAGATATACGTTCCAAGTTTTTCCACATTTGATCTCTAATTACATATTATTGCTGGCATAAATAGATGAGAATAACCATAAGGATCTAGTACCTCAATAGTTGCATGTATTTTATGGTTCCTACGAACAAAATTATGAACAGTGACCTTAGCTTGGTCCCAAAGAACCACCATGCCACCTGACTGACCAACCGCTGGAATTTCGATCATATCAAACCAAATTCACTAAGAAGCGAACTATGGGAAAACATCCTGGTCTCCAGAAGAGTGACTACGCACGGCTTGTGTTACATCATAAGTTATTGCCCCCCCCCCCCCCCCCCCC
>NW_017674965.1:36169-79685 GCF_001879085.1 Nicotiana attenuata
CAATGTTCCATATAATGAAATTAGTAGGACTGATCATGTTAAACTCTTGTGCATGTGCATGTGCATGGCCATTTTCCATCAACACCCTAGGGGTAGTTGAGTTCCTCTTTAGGGAGGGAACTAGGATCATTGCCATGTTGCCCACTGTTGGGTCGTGTGGGGGACGAATGTCCATTGAGCATTTGGTTAGGTTTCGAGGGCATGCAAGAATATGCATCTTCTCGTGGGTTTCCTTGAATAAGAATACTTTTACCTCGTCTAGGTTTGATAATTCCACCACTGATTCTCCTACTAAGTCTATTTCTTCATTCATCTCCTCTTCCACTGGATTTCCTACATTTGGTATTATTGGGGGATTGGGATCTATTTCCCTCATATGCGTTTGCATGTTTGGGTTCTGTGCTTGTGGTTGAGGAGGTGGCATTTGGTGAGGGGCTCCCACTACATCAATATGGGGTAGATGGCAGTTAAGGCTTCCAATGGGAAGAAAGGGAGGTCCAAGCCTAGATTTTGTGGGAGAATGGGGATTGGATTGAAGTGAGGGGGTAGATTCCATTGGGCTTTCATTTCTTGCACTAGGTTTGTATTTGGTTGTGGAGCTAACGGTTGTAGGATGTTGTTCACCCAAACATGGTTCAAGAAATTTTTCATTGTCAAGTGTAGTCCCTCGGCCACTAATTATGCTAAGTAGCGTGGATTTTGAATTAGGATCACATTTTCTTGGCCATTGATTATGGCATTGAACACTAGACCCCTCCCCATTAGCCCTATCTCTATCCAAGACATTGGATGATGGTTTTGTGTTGGTGGTGGTTGAATAAAGATTAGCGGGGGATGTTGGAGTTGTGGGGGGAGAGGAGGGAGATTGTCCATGTTTGAAGGACGTTGATGACGGAGAATTTGGATTAGTCGGTATCTTCTCCGACTGTTTATGGGAAGCCTTGGCATTTTTAGAGGGAAAGTTGATAGTTAAAATAGGAGGGATTGGGGTGAAGGGAATGATTGCATCTAGATGCATGCAACCAGAATGGTTTAGCGTAGGGGATATTATAAAAGATTTTGCATGCAATGCAATTGGCACGTGTTGGCACTCTTCCAACATTTGGTTATTGGATAGAGGGGTTGCTGACAGGCGGTCTCTTCAATTGGGTAAATTTGTAACGTTTGTACTAGGAATTATAGAACTAATTATGTCATTATTAGGGGGGTTAGCTAGTTTGTGTGTTTGATTTGTCTTAACAGGTAGATTAGCATTTTTATTACCATGCGTGACAAAGGGTTTAGTTGTATGGGTAGGGTCTACCTCGTTTAATGTGTCCAAATCCCTACAAATGTCATGCATGTTATTATCTAAGGTAAAAACTGATTTATTAGTATTTGAGTAGTTTAGCAAAACTGCGGTCTCATAGTTTAAGCTAGTGAAGCGGTTTTTATACTTGAAAACTAGTAGCTTGATCTTGTTTAGAGATAAAAGTGGTATTTTGTACTTGAGGGGATCTTTTACTGCCTTTAGAAGATGAAGCAGTATCTTTGCTAACAAATTTTAATTTTTGAGTGTTAATATACTTACCCGTAGCAGCATTGAATAACTTAACGTTTATACCTGTTGCCAGTGATGATTCCGAGTCTTCCATTAATACTTTCTTCTGCAATCTCCTTGATCTATGGAAAGACACTGTGCGCCAGCCATTTTTCCTTTTGATGCAAGTGAGCCTTTTGGGCCTCCTGATGATTGGTTGTTGCTTTCCCATTGATATTTTTCTGGCAGAGAATTTATTATACGAGGGCATTGATTACCTGTGTGGCCTAGCATTCCACATTTCTTGCAAAATATTTTGTCACTCTCATATTCTATTAATTGTTTATAGTCTTCTATATAGATATATTTTGCAACCGGCTGATCCATGGGTATTTCCACACATAATCTGGCATACCGGTCCCTTAATGTTGCTGATGTACATGCATCAACTTTCAACAATTTGCCTATTGAATTTCCAATTTTTTGAAGAATATATCCATCATAATATTCTGTAGGAAGGTTTGGAAGACAAAACCATATTGCAGTAAAAGATTGTTTTGCCTCGGATGCAATAAAATTTGGTTTTCATTTTTGACATGATAAAAAGTGACCAAATTATATCATGGACCATTTTCAAGGATAGCTGCCATACTGTCTTTATTTTGAAATTTTGCAATGTAATAATCAGCTCCTAGGGAAATTTTCTTTCACCTTCCACAATTCCTGGACCTTCCTCCTAATGATTTGATGTAATAAACGTTTGCCTTGAAACTTGATAATTAAGGAATATTGCCATGGCAGATACATGTGGATTTTATCTTCTTGGGATAGGGAGATATTCTTTTCCTTAGAAGTTAGAGGGTTCTTTGATGTCAAGTAAGAAGACAAAAATGAAACACCTACTACTAGGCTCTTATCAAGTGCCATATGTAACAAACTGGCAAAGTTTGGAAACCTAACTGTTATTCCTACTATTAGTATTAGTGATGTAATGCCACGATAGTTGTTATAAATAATATTATCCACTTTTCCAAAAGATAAAGTAAAGTAAAGGATGATAGAGTATTGGAAAAAGTGTCAGAATCAATGCTAAATATCTCTCCCTTAGTTATTTGTCTTCGTAGGAGCGAGATAGGTGGATTCAATGGAAATTGAGTTTCTTTCACATCATTAAGGATGTCCGGTGGTTTTGGAGGGATAGTAGACGTATCCATTTTTATGGCAGTGTCATCAGTGTTCATGGTGGTAATTTGGTTGGAGTTAGAGAGAGTTGTGTTAATAATATCTAGTGAGAAGTCAAAGCTTCTCTCTCCGAAGAAGTTTACTTTTGCTGACTTCACGTGTTCTCTATCTTTCTGTAGTGTAGTGCATTTTATTTCAATATTATTAAGTTTATATTAATTAGGCGAGGTTAGGAATATTACTTAGTTTTCTCGGTTCTTTTGAATTTTCTTACCTTGGTACACAGAGGCGGATTAAAAATTTAAATTTTGTGGTTCAGCTTTTAAGGTTTTTGGCATTGAGCGCATTATATTTTTAAAGTTATGGGTTCATATCTACTATTTTGCAATTTTAATAAATTTTTAGACATATTTTTACTCCGCATCAAAAGTTATGTGTTCAATTGAACCAGCTGCTAACACACTACATCCGTCCATGTTAGTATATGAAATATAAAGGGATAATTATAGTTATGGATAAACTTTTTAAATTTCTATAAATCGAATATATGTTTAGGGAGAAATGAACACATTAAACAATTTATAATCATCGAATCCCTTATGTGAAGAATATTCTTCGTTATACAAGATAAATATATCCTTTCACTAATCTAACGACAAACTTATATATGTTCATACCGACAGATCACTTTTAACCAAATTTTAATAATTTGAAAGAATAAACAAATCAGAATGGTTAATGACTCAATACATCGTGAGTTGTGAAAAATCAAAGACATTTGCACAAAACTTAGATAAGAAAGTAATTATACACGGCAAAATCAAATATTTAAATAAACGAAAATGGATACTCCATAATAATCATATCAAATATTATATTTCAAGCAAGGATCAAGACTATATCTAGCCTAAATTTAAGGAAAAAATATGTAAAATTATAAATTATCTATAAGAATAAATATATTTTATGACGGTTTGGTTCTTTTCTAGTTCAGTATTAAACCACATACAAGTCGGTTTGACTCGATTTTTTTGGTTAGATTCAATTTTTAGTTTTTCTTGAGCGCCCCCAATTATTTAATATTGAGCCAAGTAATTTCAAGTTTATAACTTTCAGAACTTTATGTTATTTGCTGAATTTTATACAACTCAGTAACTTCTTGTACTATCGTTATATTTTGCCTCCTCCTAGTAAAAATTATGGCTCCGCGCATTGATTAATACTATTGTCAAATGCCAAATTCACGTACCTCGTAAAAAGCGTAATTTCTCAAGTTATAACGTATGACCAATTTAGGAGTGTGCAAGTAATGCCAATTCTTTAGCTAAATAATATTAAAAAAAATTACCTCTCGTCAATTAAGTCTGATGTAAAATGATATAACGTTTAACTCACAATAACAAAGACATACTCTTATTATATTTTATTGACTTTTGGTTGCATATTATATTTCATTTGAGGAATCAAATTAAAATCCAACAAGCAAACAAAATAAAGAATGTCAAAGGAAACGTTCTCTGCAAGTTCAATGTTTGCAAAAACCAACTTTTAAATGGCCATTTCATATCCATAAAGGCTTCAATCTAAGAAACTTTCTTTAGACAACCATTCCTCAGAACAGGCTGCCTACATCACATGCCCTTGGAGAGTGACCCTTCCTCGGAGAACGAGGGATATTTTGTACATCAGGCTGCCCTATTCCAAAAAAATGCCGAAGAGCAAAAAGAAGATCATAATTAGTCCTTCCAAATTTTCTACAAATATAGTTTTCTCAAATGACGGAAATCCTCCTACACCTGCCTATAAAATCACTCGTCCAATGCAAATGCATATCGAAAAAATGGCGTTCTTTAATCTCTAGTTCTCACTTCACACGCCTCAGAATCCCCTATTTCAGCCCTGCTCGTGGCATTTTCATTTTTAACCAACCCTTTTCACAAATTTGTGTCTTTTAACTTAGAAAATCCAATTCCAACACCATTCCAAATGTTCCCTTTTCCACAACATGACTCTCCTAAAATCTTTATAATGCAATCTTGCAATGGACTTTTGCTTTGTTGTACCAAACATAATCCATTTACATTTAATGAGGATTACTATATATTCAACCCAACTACTCAACAATTCATCACACTTCCTAAACCAGGAGGGGATGTTATTGGGATGAGTTTAGCCTTTGATCCGCGGAAATCGCCTCATTACAAAGTCATCTGTCTCCGAATTTCTGAACTGGAACCTGAGAACCAGATTGAGATTTACTCATCTGAAACTAAGAAATGGAGAGTTTCTGGTCCATCTTTCCCTAAACGTTACGATATAAGTTTCAGACATGGTCTAGTTTACTGGAATGGAGCCATTTATGTGTCATGTAACAAGCGTTTCAATCTGGAACAAGAACAGTTTGAAGAATTTCCTATGCCTAATTGCTTTGATGGACAAGAGTGGGATAAAGAGAATCATAGGATTGTCTATTTTGGAGAGTCTTATGGCCATTTGCACTTAATACAAGTGAGAAGCCAGAAACTAACTTCGTACAATATTTACGAGATGAAAAATGATGGTACTGAGTGGTTCTTGAAATACGAAGTGAATGTTGAAGATGTTGTGTTAGCATATCCTAGGATAATTCGACGTTATCTTGAGCAAACAGATTTTCATTACTGTGCAATGGTTGTGGTTAATGTTGTAAGAGGAGAGAAAGAGGAGGATACTTTCTTGGTTTTGCATATTCCTGAAATGGCCATTCTACGTTACAATTTGGCAGATAAGTCATTTCATATGCTTTGTGATTTTGATAGTGGCCAAAATAAGGGTATTCTTGAGGAATTTGATGAACTTGCTGTATGTCTGCATTTTCATAGCTCAAGCACTTACCAATATATTGAATCTACCTATTATTGGTAAGTCGATTTGTCCCTTCCCCGAACCTTGCGCATAGCAGGAACTTAGTGCATTGAGCTGTCTTTTTATGCTGTCATAATCAATCAATTATATGGTGAAAACAAAGAGAGGTAACTTGCATTGGATTAATGTTCTAATCCGGATTGAGATGTATAATGAATAAACCCTTACTTGACGTACTAGTATTATTCTTGTATTTTCTTATTGTTGGTTCTTTATTATTACATGTTATGTCTTTCGCTTTCATTACTCTATTACATTGTTGTTACTATTATTTGTTGCTTTACTTTCACTATTCTTTGAGCCAAGGGTCTGTCTATCGGAATCAGTCTTTGCATACACATTACTCTCTGCGTACACATTACTCTCCCGAGACCCCACTAATAGGATTACACTAGGTTTACTATTGTTGAAGTGCATTATGAAATACAATATGAATTGTCATTGAATGGTATTTAACAAAAATGGAATTGAGATTTTGATTAAATGAGCTAGGCTAGAGGTACTTCTAACTTCTAAGTTCTAAGAATCCACTTAAAATCTAATATTTACATTCGACATAAGATCATTCATTTATTCAAGTATTAGACAATTTTAACATTCTTGACTGTTATAAAAAGGACATGATTTGGTATAAGATCCAACTTAACTATTTTTTTGAAACAAGAAAAGCTGACATTCCTTGTATTTGAGAATTTAAAGATACTCTAATCATAGGAATTTGGGATCAGCCAAATAAACCAAATTTGGCATCCTACCATCAAAATTCTGTTAACACCATATAAGATCTCACAATAAAGTCAAAACGGACAAGAGAAAAAGCAGTGCAATATCTAAATTTGATCAAAACTTTAGACTTCAACAGGACAAGAAATGGTAAAGGAACAACAAGTTCTTAAAATTCTCCAGTACCTAATCACAGTCTAAGGGAAAAAAACATTAATCCTTCCATCTTCAAAGATCTTGCACGCTCAAACCTATAAATCAAAATGCATTCAAATCATTAGATTCATGAACTACTTACTTAGATAATTGATCTACTGAACTATGCGAACTCAGTAACAATAGAGCAGATAAACTTGCCAAATGGAAGAAGGTAAGTAAAATGTAAGCACCGAAAGACATGTCTATACCTGGAGGAAGTGACTGCTTCAACTTGTCGGCCTTCTCAAAGTCGGACACACAGAGTGTGTAGAGGTACTTGGAGCAGCGAACCTTGAATTTGACCATATCCTTATTCTTCTTGATCTTGACAGATCGTGCATCCTTCCTTCTTGCTGTGAGAAGGAAATCCTTGATTTCGTGGATTTGCTTCGGCTGAAAAAAATTATTCAGTTAAAAAGTTCAATGTCTAATATAAGGATTTAAAAAATGCACAAAGTAGTCTTAAACAAGTTCCAATGCCCAATCTCAACAAATTAAATGGTAATGAACAATTGAACATGAAATATTTGCCTGCTTAACGGGTAAGAACTAATGTATCCAGGACAAAGCAACGAAACGGAAAACAAGGAACCTCAATCATCAAGTTTTAAGATATAATCAAACTGCAGGTCTTTTACAAACTAGTAGAAGACAAGTCACTTCATCAATATTCCCCCAATTGCACAACATATATCAAGTATTTCTAACTAATGTACATATAATGAAGAGAAGAGTCAAGACAGGAACAGCCAATATGCTCGATGGGGTTCAAACAAATAATCCTGAAGAAATTCAGTTACTTCAACAGAAACTGAAAGAAGGTTAAAATTAATACTCATTTAAGTATCAATTGCAAACTCTAATATCTCCACATCAAGAACACAATTGGATATCTTTTCATAGCCGAAAAATCATCAAGGGCCAGTGGCGCACTGTTCAAAACTTAGTTGATAATGAGCCCTCCCATCTACCCTTAGTTTACTCAAGGTGCACCTAACTACACATCACAACGACCAAAGCCCCGGAGGCTCAAGAATGGCTTTCTTTTCATAACCGAAAAAACATTGAGGGGCAAGTTGCACACTGTTCAAAACTTAATTGATAATGCGCCTGTCCCTCTACCCTTCGCCGCTTAACGTGCACCTAATTATATATCACAACCTGCACTCTCACCAATAGACCAAAGCCCTAGACCTGGAGGGGCAAGATTGGCTTTCTTTTCATAACCGAAAAATCATTGAGCGCAGTTGCTTTGTTCAAAACATAACTGATAATGCACCCATCCCTCTACCCTTTGCCACTTAACGTGCACCTAACAACACATCATAACCTGAGCTCTTACGACTAGACCAAAACCTGGGGGCTCAAAATCGGCTTTTTATTCACAGAAAAATCCCAGAAACTTATTAACTCCAAAATAACTACCTTCCACAATAATGTCCATCCTTGTTATCATACAAAAATGTTAGAACAAACCCAAAATAGACAAAAGGAAAACTTCTAATCAAATAAACCTAATAATTTATCATTTTCATTCCTAATCCTCAATCAACATTTACCTCAACTAATCTCCCGACTAGCAAAACAAGATATTTAGTAATCAAAACACCTAATTCTACTATTCGTTCATTAAATTAAAACTAAAGAGTTCACAATAAAAAGAGTAATGTATATATAAGTAGATCTAATAATGTAAAAAACATAAAGGGAGAAAAAATCACCATGATAGGGTCTTCGGGTTAGGGTTTGTTGTTGCTGTGCTGCTGCTGCTGCTGCCAAAGACGAGAGAAAGACAGAAGCAGTAATGTATAAATGGGGTTACTAATAAAACCCTAAGTTGTTAATTTCCAATTTTATCCCTAGCCCGGGAACGGGACCGGGACCGGGACCGGGACCGGCCCAGCCCACTAACAGCCCGTCAGGCCCGGCACAATAACCCACCAAAAATTTTCTTTTTCAGGCCTACTAGCCGTTGGGCAACGGCCCAAAACGGGAAATTTTTTTCTTTTTTTTTTCACCGCCAACTTTGAAATATTACATTTTAGCTCCAAATTCCAACTATAAATACCTCTAACTCTATATTTTGTCTCACCAAAATCCCTCATTCTCTCTAAATTCTCTTTTCTCTGTCTCTTAAACTATTGCTGTTAAGATTCAATAATATTCAGACCTGTCGATTATTATTATTCTTTCGTCTCACGACCAAACTTCTCAATTATTTTTTGGCGTTTGAAGTTAGCAAGAGCGAGCTTTAACAATTTATGGTTATATTTCTTTCTGTTTTCGACACGGCGTTTTGGTATATTCATTCCATCTCTTACTTTATACTTTTGTATAACTCTCATATTTGTTTCTTTATCTTTGAATTTATAGTTTTTGTTATTTTATTTGGATTATGGCTTCAAATGAACGTATATTAAGTAAGGGAACGGGTAAGAATAAAGGTAAAAAAACAGTTAGTAGTATTAGTTCTGTTAATCAACAATCTTCTCATGATTCTGAATATGATTCTTCACAATATAATAATGAAACATATTCACAAAGGAAAATGAAATTTGAGGCTACTGGTAAAAAACAAATAATTAACCCATTTGAAAAATTATTTAATTACGGTAAGAAGATAAATCGGGAAAAAATAACAAAACCGATAGCTAGTGATTGTTTACCTTTTAACTTTACTATTTCTAAAGATATTACTACATGTATTAATAGAGTAGATAATAATCCTTGTTTTAATGGTATTCCTAGAGCTATTTGTAGAAATAATGTTCTGAAATTTTATAGAGAATATCAACAATATTTAATCTCTTTATTTTCAAAACTTAATTGTAGAGTTTCTCTTACATTTAATATTAGTCGTGATGTTCATCACTTAGATTATTTAACAATAACATGTTATTGGATAAATTCTGATTGGGTAATGCAAAAACGTATTATAGCTTATCGCTATATTGAAGATAAACACAATGGTTCTTCTATTGATGCATCTATTCAGGATGTTTTAACGCTTTATGGTCTTAATAACAAAATTATGTGTATTTCGTTTAATAATAACGCTTCTGCTATTTCAACTTTAAAAATACAATCTATACCACCTTTAAATGAAAATTTTCATGTTAGATGCGTATGTGATATTTTTAATTTAATTGTGCGTGATAGCCTTAAATTTTTTGATTCTTATATTACCAAAACTAGAGGTGCAATTGCATTTATTTTTCAAAGTAATTCAACAACTAGAATTGGGGAATTTAGGAGAAAATGCAAAGATTATAATCTTAGACCAAGAACAATACCTTTAGAAATTGTCACAATGTGGGATTCTTTATATATCATGTTAAAAATTGCATATAAATATAGAGAGCCTATATCTGCTACATATAATAATTATATTGAAAATTCTGCTAATTTTTTAATTGATTCAGATTGGGAAGTTGTTAAAGATATTGTTAGATTATTATCAAAATTTTATCAAGCTACTCTAAATTTTGGTGGTAGTTGTTGCCCTAGTGTTAATAATATTTTTCTTTATATAGCTGAAATTGCTTATTTACTCTTTAAATTTAAGGATAATGAAATTTATAGAGACGTTATTATTGCGATGAAGGAAAAAATTAAAAAATATTTTTTTCCCATTCCAGTTATTTTCCAAATTGGTGCTATATTAAATCCTTGTATTAAATTATTTTATGCAGAAGAATTAACAAGAGTATTATATGAACACTTAGAAATTGCTGAGGGAGAAAATCCAGATTTGGAAACTGCTAAATCTAGTATATTTTCAAACATTTCTGCATTATATGATTATTATCATAAATTAATATATAGTGTTACACCAAATATTCCTACCTCTGATTCTACTAACTCTTCACAAAAAAGCTTTAGAAGTTTTTCTGTTTGGCAGGAATTTGTCGCTCTACAACGTCAATCTCGAATCGATTTTAATGAGCTTGATTTTTATTTGAAGCTTGGTACGGCAGATCGATATTCTAATATTGACATTTTGCAATGGTGGAAGGACAACTCAAAAGAATTACCCGTTCTTTCTAAAATGGCTCGGGATGTGCTAAGTATTCCAGTTTCAACCGTGGCATCAGAATATGCTTTTAGTCAAGAAAGCATGCAAATCAGAGACAACAACCATTCATTGGTTGGGCCGACATTGGAAATGCTGGTATGTTTCAAAGATTGGGTTAGATCAGATCGAAGAAATCAAGGCGTAGAAGAAAAGCAATCAGAGGATAAAGCACTTGAAGAGGTTACTGACCAAAGCAGCGAAAGCGATTGAGCGATAATTAAGATAACCAAATTCCAATTAATCCTCCTCAAATTGATATTGGGGAGATGACTAATTTTATTAGAATCTTTTGAGACTAGAATCCGAAATATCTCGTTAAGAGTGAAAAGATCTCAACTATCTTACCACATTCCAACGGTGGTTTGTCTACTGAAACTAAGTCTCTCTCTCTCACACACACACACATATAACCGTGATATAACCGTGATGTCCGGTCCAGCTTGTGCGTACCTCGACTAATTTCATAAACTATCTGCCACCTCCCACCAATAACGGATACCAGCTAAACTCTTTTTCTTCTTTGAGAAGATGGAAACTTAACTTCCCAACTCTTACAATTTGCAAGTAACCAAGGTATTATGCCAGTAGGCTATAATGGGAGTCACTTACAATGAGCACAAGGCAAATATCCACTGAAGTAAACCTCTTAGTTTAAAAATAAGAAATCAGAAAACCACTACTTGGTGAGTTGATGTACAGGACTGCATGTTAAAAATAAACAAGAAGTTGATCAAACTACCTTTCTAGCAAAGAGTACAAGCGACTACGACTTAAGAGATACAAATGTGTCACCTAGTATTAAAAGCATTTTCGATGAACAACAGAAGGTCCACTCTCGTCGTAATCTGCCTTAGTTATGTGCTGGTTTTGAGGGAAGACAACTTTGGCAAGTATAGCACCACCAATCCATGCTGAATATGAAGTCAAGTTCTCTGGCATATATTCTGGAGGCTGTAAGAATATCAGGAAAAAGGAAACTTAGTAACTACAAAAAGTCAAAACTGAAGTGCTAAAATTGTTGGAACTTTAAGTGGAGCATTAAAACGATCTAGAGGTACGATATGAATGGAGGATATCCTGCCAGTACATATCAAACAAAACAAACAATTATTCCTTCCAATGATCTGCTCCCCGGTTTTCTAACTATCGTAAGTAAGGTGGTAGCTCTTCATTCATGAACGAGCACTTATTCATAAGAGAAGCAAAGTGGCAGCTCCTGATTAAGCAACCTGGAGTTTCCGCAATGACTTGGGCTGACAATATTATGTTTGCCATAATGGGCTGCTTTTATGATGGAAACATTAAAGCGGTAATGGCATTATCGACATGGAGAACGAATAAGCATATACAGCTAGAAGCATTTGATCACTGCCAAGAAGTGAAAGGAATGCTAAGCTGTCAATTAAAGATTAACAATAAGATACCTTTACAAGCGAAGGACGAACTGCTGATGAGCAAAGCGTAGCTTCTCTTTGGAACCGCTCCTCAAAACCTACAACCACAAGCAACACAAAGGTTAGCAGCCATAACAGCAGTTTCCTGCAATATAAGGAAATCTAGTAGAGCTTCAATCAGAAAGCTTCTTTACTCATAATGGATTCAAGAAATGAACAACTAGCACATGGTCCAGACATAATACAAGTTCAAACTACAAGTATTACGCTACTATTTTATTTGCAAGACCCAAGGAACAACAGAGTCTACACTTTACAAATGGCCAGTGCAAACTTCAAAAGGAAGGAGGTAGTTCAGGCATGTCCAATCTATCCGTGCCAACTGACTGATTGAGGGCCTCTCGACCCATTCCTCTCTTCACCTTACACTCATAACTCAACCAAACAGATAAGAGAAATATCTTAACACACATTGAGACACCATTATAAGAACTTTTTACCTTCATTTGCAATATATGTTAGCCAATGTAGTGATGGGGAGGACGAACAAATTCTACTTCTCTTCTTTGTTTTTTTAATTGCACTTCTCTTCATTGTGATACTCCATACTGATCTACCTGCCTACCGCTTTTTCTTTGGGGGGGGGGGGTGATAAGGTAAGATATTATTAATACAGGTACCAAGATGGTACAGATATATCTACCTGCCTACCACAAGTTACTATTATTGTTGTTATTGTAGACAAAAGTATAACTACAGGAGAAAGCTGTGTCATTTACTATTATTTTAAATACCAACTCTTTTTAATTTGTTAATCAACGTGGTGTCTGGATGACCTTGGGCACTCCTCGACTGATCCAACGAGCAGTCTTTCAAAGACCAAAAGCACAAGTATTGATGCAAGCCTACCCACCAAGGCCGAAGCAGATTGGTTCCCACTGAGTGTTGGAGCTGGGAATAGAATCAGGACATTTCCAAGTTATTACTCATATGCCTCAACCACTCAGCCATCCCTATGGGGACTTATCAATGCTAACTCATCAATAAGTCGATCAGCTCTTCGCTTTTCATTTGGGATAATGTGCACGTTATAAATCTAAACCAGTTTGGTAAGATCAGGATTTGTGACCTGGAACTTGGAAGAAAACCAATCGAAGGGAGAAACTCTCGCTCTGATCAAAAGCATACTCATCATCATTTCAATATATTTTGTTTGTCATCACCATGTTGGCATCCGCTGAGAATATTACAGGAATAGACACAACTTCCTACTTAGGAGAGGGGGAAGGGAGACGTTGAGACAGCCTTTATGTTTCACCCTTTGCTTGTCAAACAGTAGCAGTAGCCATCAAGCATGTGAAGCACAAGCCAATTCTATTAAGGAGAAGATATATTTTGTGGACAACAATTATTGCTGCTGACTGCTACTTATGGTCCAGTAGATATGTTATAGTAAAATTCCCTGACAAGATTGCAATAGCTAGCTGCTTAGGCAATTGGTGGAAAATTACTCAATGTCCCCCCCCCCCCCCCCCTTTCCCCAAACCAAAACAAGCATAGAAAGAAATGCTATCAGGATAATCTACACAAAAGAAGGCTAGGTCATCAAAGAATTTGAGGATGACTATTCCTGCATTATGATTGTGTCAAGAGTTTAGTGAGGAAAAGAAAAGCAAGCCATGCTAGATCTAAGTGCACTCAATCTCAAATTTATCCAGTAAATAAATATTGAAATCTTGCCAAAAAAAGTTCCAATAACGGAACATAAAAAGGAGTATTACACTTCCCAGTCGCATTAATTTGAAAGAGAAAAGGACTGCCTGTCAATTGTCATACAACCAGCATTTCAAACATCCAATAAAATTGAACTACTTGAGACAAAATCAACAAACTTGCAATGCCGACGTCAATGAGGAATGCCTTTATAAAATAAAAAACCAACAAAACGAGGAAAAACTAATACAGAGAAATACGAACATTTGTCAGTCACATTCATCTAAACAAAGAGATGAAGACTGACCAGTTATAGTAGCAGTGCCACCACAAAGCACTGTGTTCTCTAGCAGCTGGCGGTGATTTTCAGATGACACAGACGAAATACTATGAACAAGCTGCTCGACTATTCCATGAGTATCATTACCCAATATAGATGGTTGAAACAATGCCTCTCCAACTGTGTATCTTTCTTTTCCAATTGTGATTACCTAAAATACAAAAAGAGAAATGAGATCCATTCGAACATCAACAGTTCAACATGCAAGATAAGGATGACAGAACGACAACAAACGAAGGGCTGCCAGAGAAAATTTTGTCAAAACCAGTAGACTGTAATACACCATGATCCTAAAATACAACTCCCTTACTCCTATTAATGTCTAGTGTTTAGAGGAGTGCAAAATGCTCACAGCCCTTTAGTTCCTTTCTCTAAGATACTTGCTTAGTTCTCCGGTATTCAAGGATCATCATTCACATTGAAGGTAAGACCCCATTTCTGAATGTCCTTTAGAGAAATTGAATAAAGGATTTCTTTCAGCAGTTTGAGAACAAAAGGTCCTATTTACCTTAAGAAACCAGAAGAAGTTGTAGAAATTAGAGATGTTTAATACAATGAATTGGTTTACAATCAAATTTGTACTGTGGTAACTAATAAGCTGAAAAGTAGTGCATAGAAACCTGTCCATCCGGCAGAGTATGTTTCTCTTCCATGCATGATTGTTGAAGCTTCTCATAGGCAATATCATCATCAGCACAGCATGCATAGCGCTCTTTCAATTTTTCCACATCAGAAATATTGAGTTTCACTGTTGGATTTGATTTACTAAGCTCATCTGCTAACAGCTTTGTCAAATCCAAACCCCCAATTTCCAACCTTCTTGATGCTATGTGTTGAACAGCACCCTCGATGACAGGTGCAATATCTAAAAAGTCATTAGAAAAGACAGCAGGAAGAACTATGAGAAATCAACACTGATGGGAGAAAAAACAAAGAAATGTAAAGCAACATTTCCAAAATAGAGTACAAACAGTTCATCTTTTAGAAGTAAAGAAGCACATATAAAGAAGTTGAATATTTGTTATAGGCAGAATAAGGAAAATTCATATTTCGGATAGCAAACAGAGCAAAATCAATTCTCATAGTTCCTTTATCTGAGGAAAGAAAAAAATACATCTTTATTCTGCTCATTCCACTGAATAGAGGCTATAAGTCTCTTTTCTTTCTATCAATTTATTTGGATGAGGTAACATAAATCTTATAAAATGTAAGCACCAAATGGGTGCCAAGCCTGTATGAAACTGGTGGTAGCGATGAGTGATAAATTCCTCCTACTGCTCATATTTTCTCAAAAAACAAAATTGAGTTACTATGAGCTCTCATATTCCGATACTCTTAAAACTCAAATGATGAAGCCTCTTAATGTACGGAAGAACAATGCAGCATTTATATGCAAAAGAGTGATATTACAACGTTGCAAGCTAATATCCTCCTCATTGAAGCACAAATCCAAATTTTCAAAATGCAAGAAGATGAATAAAGTATTCAAGGTCACTGAGAATTAATGTGCTCTAGATAGGTGTGCTGTTCACCAGGTGTCAAGTGTTGCACACACACTTCTCTTGAATATATATCTAGAATATATTTCTGGGGCGGTAGTGGTGAACTTGGCCAAAGAAGGTGAAACCGTGGAAACACGAGTGAACATGTGCAGCAGAACAGGGAGAAAGAAGGTATCACCCATTTTTGTCCTGAAGACAACAATTTGTTAGATGCAATCCTCTTTCTACAACCATTGCTCTCTTTCTTAACACTCTTCTTGCGGATATGCTTCTCATCAATGGAGATTGCACCTACCATATGTGCTCCCTAATACCTCTAACCACTTGTTCTTTGTGAAATTACCTTAATCGAGGAAAGGCAGTAGCTTGAAACCTTTCATGACCTACCCTTTTCTTTTTCTGGAGCTCATATTTAAGGTTAGTGTATTCACTCTTTTTTGTGGATGCACGTGTTCTTTTGGATATGGTGCTATTCCTAATTGATGTGGCTGAAGCAAGGTGGAAGGGGCTATAATAGGCCCATTTGGTACAATTTCTATTCATAAATCAGCATAACTACAGTACAGCTCGAAAGGCTCAACTCTAGATAGACAAAGAAAATGCAGAATATTGAGGGGCATATCAACTGCAGCCACCACAGGCTGGATTATTACCCTGACCTCTTGCTCGAAACTAATAAAACCAACTGTATTACTAAGTTTTTCCAACCAAAACTGCAATCATAGCCACATTCTCAAGCATTTAATGTCTCTTTTCACTTATACTTTGCAACTTGAAGGAAATAGCAACAAATGTAAGCAGACAATATTGCTACCCAATGACTACATAAATGGGCCTAATCAGATAACGCGAGACTAAGTGACAGCAAAAGCAAAGAATCTTCAATTACACGGATATTGAAGGATGAAAAGTTTTAAGGTAATGCAAATACCAATTTTCCCATGACCAACATCAACGGTGCAGCCAGATATGCGTCCAACAGCATAAAGCGACAATACTGCTTGCTCAGAGGCATAAAACCCCGAGATGTTAAATGTTTCAAACATCAATTGCACCAATTGTTCCCTAACAGCCTGTTAAGACAAACACAGTGATATATATTAATTACACTTTTCATACAAGTTACTATACGCAGTAAAGACATCAACATGATGTCGCACTTGAAAACAATAAGCCAAATCTAGCATTTAGCACTAATAACTTACTATTTTCTCCATATTTCAAGAATTTTCTTCAACATTACAGACCAAGCCAATTACTAATCCCTCTTTAAGCTTCATGACTAGATATGCTGAATTACAGAAAACCATGTCACCTAGGACATTGCCTTTTTATTTATTTTTTCTTTGAGATACTATTCCCATTTAATTTATTTTTTCTCTTAGATATTATTCGGTTTTTATTTATTTGTCTCTTAGATACTATTCCCTTTTCTTTCTTTTTTTAATATCGGTGGTGTCCGGACCAACTTGCGTGCACCTTGAACAGCATGTCCCGTCCACAAGCGCAGGTTTTGAAGATAATCATGTCCACCAAGACTGAAGTAAATGGGCTTATACCAAAGGTTGTAATTAGGATTTGAAACTGGGATCTCCAGGTTCTCTTAGTTACTGTTCCTTAGCAAAGGAGTTTAGCTTTTCAAACTGACATTACAGCTCATCCAAGTGCAATTCTTGTAAATCATTTTCTTGTCATTTGCATTGCTAACTAAAGTAGCTTTTATACAGAAACTGAACTCCTTTCTAGCAGCTATATACTCAAAGACCATTCATTAGTTTCTGGAGAAAATTTGGTGATGGCCCCTAAAAAATAAATAAATTACTGAAACTCTGAAAAAGTTTGTTTTAATAAAAGAATCAACAGCTCACCTTGGGAGTGCAGAGTGGGTCAGTGAACAAAATTTGGCCTTCATTTCCAATTTCCCAACCAAGACCAGTGTAAAGAACATGGTGCAACAGGTCTTCCATGGCATCCCAATCTTTAATGAAACCTCTCTCAATGGGATCCACAGTGATATCCTCCTCCTCCTCAACCAAGGAACCTTCATCATCTTCAGGAATGCGTTTCATTTGGGTCGGTATTACCTAAACCATACATTTCCAAAGTAAGAAAAGAAAAGCAATAACTACCGTATTACCATCTCAAAACCCAAAAATTCACAGATTAAGTAAATAGCAGAAAGTTCCAAATTTCAAGCTCTTTGCTTATGGGGTTTTTCTTGTATTTTGGCAGAGTTAGTACCATATATTCCTAAAGCAAAAAGGACAGCCCGGCACACAAAGCTCCCGCTATGCGCGAGGTCCGAGGAAGGGCCGGACCACAAGGGTCTATCATAAGCAGCCTTACCTTGCATTTTTGCAAGAGGCTGTTTCCACGGCTCGAACTCATGACCTCCTAGTCACATGGCAGCAACTTTATAGTTACCGCAAGGCTCCCCTTCTCCTAAAGCAAAAAAAAAGAGTAACAAATACAGCATTACCATCTTAAACCCCAAAAATTCAAACAAATTGGAGTTAAGTGGCAGAAAGTTCCAATCCTGACACCCTATTCTTATGGGGTTTTCTTAAAGTTTAGTACCATATATTACCAAAGTAAGAAAAGAGTAACAAATATACTGTATTTTTGCTGACCAGTACCATATACTGTATTACCATCTTAAATCCCAAAAACACACAAAATGGGGCAAAATAGCAAGTAAATAGCAGAGAGTTCCAAAACTGGAAGCTCTTTTCTTCTGTTTTTTTTTTAAAATACTTTTGAAGAATTAGTACCATATATTACAAAAGCAAGAAAAACAAAGAAATACCTACATTATACTATCCTAAAACCCAAAAATTCATACAAATTGGAGTAAATAGCAGAAATTTCAAATCTTGAAGCTCTATTCTAATGGGTTTTTCTCATACTTTAGTACCATAGATTACCATTGTAAAACTCAAATTTTTCACACAAATTGGGTAAAATAGCAAGAAAACAGCATAAAGTTCCAATTTTGAAGCTATATATTTGTGGGGGGGGGGGGGGGGGTTTCAAGTATGGAAAAGAGGAGAGTACCATAGAAGGAGATTGATCGGGAACAGCAAACCCAGCTTTGAGTAATTTAGAACCAGCATCCACTACTACTGCCTCCATTCTTCACAATTATTCTCTTTCCTCACAGTAGTCAACAGTGGAGTTGTAAGAGGAAAGGGGTATTTGGTGAAGAGTGTGTGTGTGTGAGAGAGAGAGAGGGAGAGCAGAGAATTTTGGCGGAAATTGAAAATGGTGGCTATTCCCACCTCTTTTCTTTTCTTTCCCTTTTCATCTTCTTTACTCAAACTTGTTCTTTCTCTTTTCTTTTGTTCTTTTTGTTCTTTAAATTTAAATGGGGGGCTTTTTTCTTTTGTTCTTTAAATTTAAATGGGGGACTTTGGCAAGGTAAAACCTTGCATAATTGGTAAAGTTGCTCCTATGTTACCAAGAGCCGCCTAAATAACTTAATACAAAAATATAGGGTAAGGTCGCGTACGATAAATTTTTGTGGTCCGATCCTTTCTCGGACTCGCGCATAGCGAGAGCTTAATGCATCGGGCTAACCTTTATTTTGGATTGTGCCTTTGTGGTCCAGCCCTTTCCCGGATCTCGAGTAAAACGCAGTTTTGAACCACGTTTTACCTTAACGTCAGGTAAAACGCGTTTCGATACTGAGTGACCAAAATATGTCAAATGCAGTTTTGAACCACGTTTTACCTTAACGTCAGGTAAAACGCGTTCGATACTGCGTTTTATCAAAACGCCTTTTGTAAACGCGTTTTACCTATTTTGTGGGCCCACCATTAGCTCTTCTGCGCTTAACTGACATAACAAAAATTCAAATATGTAAAACGCCCTTTTAAACTGCATTTTACTTCCAAAAATTTGACCCCCTCGGATTGGGTATTACCTTATTTAAAGGCGTTAAGGGTTTTGCAAAAAATCATTCAGAAATACTCCAACTTCGTGATAAATTTTTCTTCTTGTTAAATTCTCAAGCTTTCTTCATAATGTCTGAAGAGCGAAAAGTAAGGGTAAACGAAGAGCGAGGAAATAATTTCTCTCCTACTTTACATAATCCAAAAGACGACTAGTAAACTTCAATTTTTCTTTGTGTTACGATGTTTATTTTTGCCGTATTGAATTTGTATTAACACTCATATATTCCACATGGGGTACCGTCCAGATATGAATTTTACAAGTTATGAACCCACGCTCAGTTGGAATATGCGTAGTTTTGGTGTGTTGGATCGCGGTGGTCCATCCGGGAGTCATCACCAACATGATAATGTCCATCATGGAATGTCAGCACATTACGACTTGTAAGTGAAGTGATATAGCTATATGTAAAGCATTTATCAATTTCAGTAGCTTATTATTTTGTTGTTTGTGCAGTGAAAGCGAGCAACTTGATGGTCCTGTCCTCACTCAGATGCCCGTAGACGACGTATTTACTCGGGATTTGGCAGATGCGCAGAGTCAGAAAGATAATAGTGATTATGACAACAATGCCGACGAGTCTGGAGATGACACACCCTTCCCTGACGAGGGTGATGAGGAGGAGGAAGAGAATGCCGAACCTGAGCTGATGAGGGAGCATGCTCCACCTCCCGTTAGACCAAGAGTGTACGAGTCCCACGTGTCATTTCATCCAAGGCATATTTTATACCTTGATCATTTGCCAAGTATGCTGGGTATGGATGCCCTCACAAGGGATCTTGACGAAATTCTGACAGCAATGTGGGATGAGTCTAGACCAACGATGCTGGCAAAGGGCATGTTTTTTCCCGATAAATCTCACCTAACCAGGGCTGCAAAAATGTACAGCGTAAGAGAGTGTCGTGAGATGATAGTATGGGAGTCAAGTCTGGAGGTATACAAGGTTGTTTGCCGTAGATAGTTTACGGGTTGTCATTGGATGCTGCGTGTGAGCAAGAAGGAATCACGGTTGTGGAAAGTGGGTAAATATATTGGCACCCACAATTGTGAAATGGACACATTCAATAGGAATCACTTCAACTTGGATGTTGACTTGATTTCTCTTCAACTGATATTGAAGCGTCCATAAGGCACAAGATCAAAGAGTGTATTACATCCGTCCACCAGGAATATGGGTGTACTATTACCAAAAGAAAGGCATATCTCGGGTGCAAACGTGCATTTGAAATTGTTTATGGTGACTGGGATAAGTCATTTGCATCTCTACCCAGGTACATGGCTACATTGAAACACTTTAACCCCAAAATTGTTGTTGAATGGAAGGTTGAGCAGAGTGCGGGAATACCGGAATATATATTCAGATACGTGTTCTGGGCATTTAAACTAGCAATTGATGGTTTTGTGCATTGCTGTCCGGTAATTTCCATAGACAATACTCATGTCTATGGAAAGTATGATATTAAGTTGTTGATCGCCGTTGCAGTAGATGCCAATGGAAAAATATTTCCACTAGCTTTTGCCATCTGTGCCAATGAAAGCCAAGAGATGTGGACGCTATTTTTGAACCACTTGAAGCAGCACGTTGTCAAACAACGTTCAGGTATTTGTCTAATATCTTATCGGCATGGTGGTATATTAATTTCTGTAGAGCATTTGCCTGAATGGCAGGAACCCTATGCATACCATCGTTACTGTGTGGGGCACCTGAAGGCCAATTTCCAATAGAAATATCCCAACAAGGACTTGCATGATTTAATGTGGATGGCTGCAACTGATCACCAAGAGTGCAAATTCATGAGGCGCATGGAATCGATCTGCATGTGGATTGCCTGTCACTGCCATGGTGCGGATGTCATTCAAATAGATGGCGGAGAGGTTTGTTGAAAGGCATAGAGGTGCATCGGAATTGATAGAGAGGGGTGTTGAATTTATGCAAATACCAATAAAAAGATTTGAGAAATACAGGAGGCGAGCACATTGGCATTCATTTTACAGTATTGCAACGAGCGAAATATTTTTGAAGTTCGCACCACTATCCATCAAAATAGGGGGAACAAAATACACATCATTCTTAGCCGGCTGAAAGCCAAGGCTATTTAGGTTCTGTCCTTGACCTCCCTAGTGTGAGCACTGCTCGAGGTCTATATGATACCCTTGTGAACTTTAACATACTAGGATTTGGCCCCTAGTCTTCCTTGAACTATTTCTGGTAAGTTTCTCTGGTGTGAGCATTGCCCTGGGTTCTCAAAGCCCTTGGGAACTCTGATACACTAGAGATTTGGGTCCTGTATGCTTATCCTTGAAATATGGGTGAATCACTCACCACTGGTCATGTTGTACCTATGGACATGGGCTTTGAAGATGCTGTGAGTTGAAGGCCTGGTTTGTCCAGGTGTATTTGGGCCTGCTGTAGGCTCCCTATAGTTACTTGTTGAATGGTTGATTGTGCATAGGTTATGTTCTTTCGGGTTTGTGTGGTGTTGTGTCATTGCTTCTCTGTGGTTATCGTCATGCGCATTGATATTGATTTTGAGTGGCCAGGCAGGTCGCCAAGCCCAAGAGTATTGCCACAAGACACCTATAGAAACTCACCAATCCTTCATAAGCTCATGTAACTGTCACGACCAAAAATCCAACTAATCGTGATGGCACCTAAGCCAACCCGCTAGGTAAGCCAATTAACGATATCCAATTCCATTGAAATCAATAAAACAATTAAATAGAAGAGACTATCTGAATCATATACATTCCCCAAGGATTGGTAGTACAAATTATGAGCTTCTAAGAATAGAATTTACAAAGCTGGTATGAAGTAAATACATCATCTGTTCGAAAAGTACATAAACAGAGTTTTATGAATCTAAGGCTACCATGAACAAGAGGCAGCTACAAACAGAATGTAGGTACGTCTTCAATTCCAGCTCCCGTCGATCACAGTAACATCAACAGCCAATATCTGTATGCACGGTGCAAATGTGTAGTATGAGTACAACCGACCCCATGTACTCAATAAGTAACAAACCTAACCTTAGGTTGAAAGTAGTGACGAGCTGGAACAAAGGTCGCGTCCAACACAAATAGCCAACAACAGTTCATAACAATGTAAAGCAAGTAATATAGAAGTAACTCAGAGATAAAAGGCTCAGCTTATTCATAGTTCCGAAAAATAGTTTCGCTTTTCAAATATATTAGTGAAAACCCAAGTCTTTTACCGGAATTGCCAAAAATGTGAGTAAGTTTGACAACTGTAATTTTTTCCCAATAGCTTTCAACAAAGAATTCTTTCATTTTCAAATGGCATGAGGAAAACACATCTCTATGCCTACATGTCAATGTATGCATGCCAACTGTAATACAATGCAGTGATAAAACCATATGCATACTCTCAGAGTATCACTTCACTCAGTCCGCCCAGACGCTCAGTCCTCCCAGTCACTCAGTCCTCACAGCCACTCAATCCTTACAATCACTCGGCACTTGGAACTCGCACTCAGTAGGTACCTGCTCTCACTAGGGGTGTGTACAAACTCCGGAGGGGCTCCTACACCCCAAGAACTATAATCCGCACGGACAACTCACATGCTGCATGGATAACTCACGTGCTATAGTATCATATTTGGATCTGCACGGATAACTCACGTGTTATGGTATCAATATCTCATAATCAGGCCCTCGACCTCACTCAGTCTCTCGGGCTCTCAGTAATCATAGACATGATATATCAACTAGGAACAATAGAGACTTAGGTATGATATGCAAATAAAACTGTGACTGAGTACAAGTAGCAATTAGCAGGAATTCAACAGGCATCACGGCCTCTGTTAGTCCCAACAGTACCAACACATAGCCTAAGCATGATTTCTAACATGATTTACAGTCAAATTTCTATAACACATGGAGAGGATATAGCTAACAACAAGTTATTCCACTTTACAGTTCCATGGAATGGACCAAGTCACAATTCCTACGGTGCACGCGCACACGCCCATTACCTAGCATGTGTGTCACCTCTAAACAATTCACATAACTCAAAATCTGGGGTTTCATACCCTCAGCACTAAGTTTAAAAGTATTACTTACCTCGAACAAGCCATATCCTATNAAGCCAATTAACGATATCCAATTCCATTGAAATACATAAAACAATTAAATAGAAGAGACTATCTGAATCATATACATTCCCCAAGGATTGGTAGTACAAATTATGAGCTTCTAAGAATAGAATTTACAAAGCTGGTATGAAGTAAATACATCATCTGTTCGAAAAGTACATAAACAGAGTTTTATGAATCTAAGGCTACCATGAACAAGAGGCAGCTACAAACAGAATGTAGGTACGTCTTCAATTCCAGCTCCCGTCGATCACAGTAACATCAACAGCCAATATCTGTATGCACGGTGCAAATGTGTAGTATGAGTACAACCGACCCCATGTACTCAATAAGTAACAAACCTAACCTTAGGTTGAAAGTAGTGACGAGCTGGAACAAAGGTCGCGTCCAACACAAATAGCCAACAACAGTTCATAACAATGTAAAGCAAGTAATATAGAAGTAACTCAGAGATAAAAGGCTCAGCTTATTCATAGTTCCGAAAAATAGTTTCGCTTTTCAAATATATTAGTGAAAACCCAAGTCTTTTACCGGAATTGCCAAAAATGTGAGTAAGTTTGACAACTGTAATTTTTTCCCAATAGCTTTCAAAAATGAAGCTTGTAGGTTGTGTTCATGTGGAAAATGGACTATCTACCACATGCCTTGCTCACATGCCATGAAGTGTTTTTAATATACAGGTTTAGGGGCAACCAACTATGTTGATAGGTAATAAAGTGTTGCTGTATACTTAAACACATATAGTGGGCAGTTGCAGCCAGTGGGGTGCAAGCATTATTTGTCGCCGGAACCATTTAAAATGGTGTGTAACAAGGACTATTTGCGTAAGCTACAAGTTCAAAAAAGAACGCGTATACGGAACCAAATGGATGTTGGTGATACCGTTTATGCGCGTAAATGTGGCATATGCTCGCAAACAGGACACGACCGTCGTAAATGTCCTTCAGCTGGTTTGTGTGGTAGTGGTAATCCAGCTCATGGTGGAAGTTCATCTAATGTGCCCAACTATCAAGGATACACGTAGTGTTTTATTTTCGTAATATTTTTGTAATAAGTGTATGTACTTGTTTATGTTGCAAGATGTATCAAATAAAATTATGTTTCCATTGTTGTTAAATCTTATTGATTGTTGATACTCAATTTTTCTCAAAAAATATTTCAAACTGCATATATGTCTTCAAAATCATGCATTAATAGCAATTGGTATTTTTCCACAATTTTTCTATATTTTTATTAATTTATCCAGCATTTTATTTCCAATAAATAATTACAAAATGGCATTACAAATGATTTCAAAAGCATTTCTTGATTTAATTTATTATTTATAGTCCTATTTAAACCAAATTATTTCGTAATTAGCCAAATTGGCATCGTTTGGCTACAATTGCAATAACTTTGCAATTATAGCCCAAGCATATAATTTATACTATTTTTGACCGGAAATTAGCCAATTGTATTTTAAAATACTAATAACCATTTTAAATTATTTTCTATGCATAAAATTCATTTTTGTGATTATTAGCTATTTTTACGAATTATTCTAATTAATTTAATTGGGTACTTTCATTTCAATTCTAGCCTAATTAAACCAGACCCCAAACCCAATTAAATCAGCCCAAACATCCCAGGCCCAATCCACTAGTCCCCCGATCCAATTTCTTGTTTAATCTGGACCGTTGATCAATTTTGATCAACGGACCAGAATCACCCATACCATAATTAACCTAAAATACTACCCCCCAAACCCTCATTCCCACTCTCTCATTCTCTCTTCTGCTCCGCCGTTACATCCTCTCATCTCTCTCAAGCTCTCTCTGCTAAACCCTAAGCTCCTCTCACCGACCGTTGGCTCGCCGGTAATAATGGTGGATCAACCACCATCCCTAGCCTCCATGGCTCCCTCACATGCCGGATCCTTGCTACCTTGAGGTCCTCAAGGGGACCAGAGGCTGTTCAACTCACACCCATGGCCTTTTTATGCCGTTCTCAGGCCACCCTTGGCCGTCCGAGTAAGATCTTTATATTTTCCGGCTAGATCAATGGCTTCTAAGTCGGAATCTCTTTATCTCTGGTTATCTCTCTCTGAAACCCTAACTCATCTCTTGACTCTTCAGATCTACCACATATCTGAGTATATTTTGATTTATCTTTACTATTTCCTTAAGAATCTCTCCGATTTTTCAAACAAAAAAAATGTCTTTTCATCTTCAAACTAGGGTTTCTTAACCCCGTTTCAAAATGACTTTTCCTTCTGATTTTCTGTATTATTCTATGATTCTTACTACGTTTAAACGTTTATTCATGTTTTTCCCCTTTTATCTGATTTTATTATGTTAAAACCCTAAGTCCCTTGGTCCTAATCCTGGGTTCTGAGTCTGTCTCTGATGATTTGATTCGTATGTGTGCTTGTTTCTCATGAACGTTCTGAGTTTCTGTAATTTTACCCTATTATGTTCATTAGGGTTTCTGATTCTTGCTTCTTCCGCTTATATTATGTTTATTCTGTCAATTCCTCTAATTATTACTATTTTTTCTAGTTGAATCCCTGATTCTATGTGATTTTTACTATTGTGCTCATTAGGGTTTCTAATTTTTTGCCTCTTCTTGCCTATTATGTGTTTATTCCGTGTATGCATAGAGACTTGTGGTAATCTCCCCTTAATCAGTACTACTCCTGTTTGAATCCCTAATTTCCTGTAATTGATACCTTTCACTAATCTCTTGTGATGATTTCCTTATTGATTTTCAACCTCTAAGATATTTTCTTGACTTATTTTTTGGTCGACTATGCTGTCAATCGATTCTTAAGTACTTTCCTTAATTAGATTTTCTTAACCTAGCCTAATTACTTGTTCTATACTTACTATGCCTGGAAATATTTCCTTATGTGCTATGTTCCAGTCTTATGTGATCTCTTTCCTTATTTGTCTTTACCGTTTGAAGTTAACTCCCTTAATTGAGGAGTACTTACATTGATTTTATACTGGTTGATTCTGAATCCCCATAATTACTGCTTGACTTTGATTCTTACCTTATTATTCTACCTAGTTTCAAACTATATATACATACTCTCTCATTAACACAAACACACGAACACACTGGTTCAAAAACTATCTCTCACACTCGAAGCTTTCTATTTTCTTTCTTTGATACTTGCTACTGTCTTGAATTAGCCGGTTGTGAGCCAAGGTTAATTATTGTGTTCTCCTATCCTCCACTTTGTGTTTACTATCTTCTTTATCGGTATGTTCTGATTTCAATTCAAGTTTCAAAAATAATATGTTTCTTTTACTACTTCAGTTCATCTTGTTTCTAGTATGTTTCTATCTATGGTTTTGTTGTGCAACCTGTAGTTGAGATGTTTTCTTATCTATCTAGTTATGTTATGTACTACCCCCATTAGGATCGGCATGCTTATGAAATATTACCCCCCCCCCCCCCTTTTTGTAGTATGTCTCAATGTGACTCTGTTCCATTTTATGTTTAACTGGTTTTAGTATGAACCTTTCTTTGGCAATGCAATTTGTACCTTAAGTTACTTGGTTCTGTGTTAATTCTGAAGTTCATGTTGTACCCTAATCCCATGAACCCCCCTAAAATATTTCTGATTCTGTAGCTATGTGCACTTCTGTCTGTTATGTGTTCACTGCATATGCTTTATATGTCCCCAATTCCCATTACCCCTGTGTGAAGGCTGTTCTTTGAATGTTGCAGAACCTGTTTTGGTTCTGTGTTGGGTCTGTTGTTTATTTGATTCCACAACTCTTGTCAAAAAGCTGTTTTACTGAGCAACTCTCTTTATTATATAAAACTATTTCAACTGAGTCTCTTTCAACACTGTTTTCATTCAAACCTTTTCAAAACTATGTCAAGCACTCTCACACTACTCTTAGGTCCTTAAGTTCTGGCCCCTCTAGTGTGTGACTGCTTAGAGATCCCTATGAGATCCCTCTGAACTCTGATGCATTAGAGTTGGCTCTTCCGCACTGCACTTACTCAGCTATGGTTGTGAAATCTGGGTGTGAGCACTGCCCGGGATCCCTTGAGGTCCTTAGGGAACTCTGACACACCCGAATATGAGAAAGGCTATGAAACAATCTGGGAATTTGAGGTTCTGGAAATCTGGGCCTGTTTTCAAGCCCTCTATAGTGTAACTTCTTATTTTCTTTTTTCTACTTATGTAATTCATTTCAATACTGGTTTGTAATAATTATTGTAAACGAATATTGAGGTTGGCTAGTGAAAGGGGGGGCAGTTATATATGTTATCAATATCAATGGGTAGAAACCATGCCTTAGGTTTACATTTCCTATTTGCGCATTAGAATCCATGTCTAGGACTAATACATTCAAAGCATGTCATGCATTAGATATCATGTTTTAGGTTTATTGCTTTAGCATCTCATTTGACCTTATTTATCACTTACAAATCCTGCTTCTAGGCTAAATAACAGCATTAACACAAAATTGTTACTCCTATGCATCTGGAAATCATGCTTAACAATGTTGTAACTCTCTGTGCATTTAGAAATCATGCTTCAGGAATTTTGCATATAAATCATTATGCATTTTATATGTGCATATTAGATACCCTGTTTTAGGATCTCATTCATACTCGCTCAGTCACACATAGTTAAACTACTGATGCATGAAAAAGGACATAAAACAGTCTCGCATTTGATTATCCTGTTTAAGTAAAACTAGTCATAATCCCTATATATCTTTACAACAATTAGAACAACATGCTTTAGGTAAAATAACTCCTAAACTGTTTTAATAATTCTGATAACTATTGTGCTTTATCCTACGCCAAGGCAAGCCTTAGGTAATCAACCTCTATAAAACTGGAAAATGTTATTTGTGTTTACTGCTTAATGGTTAACATGCTTAAAATCAGTAGGCAAACTGATTAGGCCCCCTGCTTCTGAGTTCATAAAATAAAACTGCATATCTTCTGTGTTTTGATATTCACTTAGATATCATGTCTTAGGACCCTGTTTAATAATACTGCCCTTGTTTGTGTTTGAGTCGTGCTGTTTGCATGCATCATTTGTGGAGGTAAACCTAAGCCTTTAATTGCTTCTTTCCTGCCTTTATTTGCTAAAGTCCTATTTATTCTTTCCTGTCGCCTAGTATTTTCTCCTTTTAAACCTTAGGGGTCTTTCTAGAACTGCCTATAGGTAGAGGTCCTAATTTCCTCCAGGTCCATTAAGAATGGACGAGTAACAGCACGCATAGAGATCGTTAAACAACACTCGCTTAAATAGCCGCTAAGGGGTGGGAATGGGTAGATATGGATATGATGACTACGCGTTAATGTCACGTGTAGCCCCTCATTAAGGAGTATTTACCGGGCATTGCGTGGGGTGATCCTGTAGGCTAACCAACCTAGGACCCCTCCTTCTCAAACTCCCTTTGTCTAAAACTTTACTTTTTTTTTTAATGTGCACAACTTGTTTAAAGCCTTTGTCTTATTATTTGAGTCATACAATGTCAAACATGCTTTATTTGCAATTATGTGTTTCAACTACTTATTTGCTAAAGGACTAATTTATAAGTATAAGTTCGGCCGAGACCCACCATTGTGGACCGAGAGGGTGCCTAACACCTTCCCCTCAAGGTTATTTCGAGTCCTTACTTTAAATCTCTGGTAATGCAAACTAGTCTAAGAGTTAATCGCTCTAGGTGCCCTAACGCACCATAATCCGTTAGGTGGCGACTCTTCAAATACCCAAATCCCAAAAGGAAACGAGTCGATTCCCCCATGGAATGTCGAAACCCGGACTTTCTCCGCGAGAAGGAAAAAAAGGGGGCGCGACAGCATGGCGACTGTCGCGCCCCCTTTTTCTCGCGAAATCGGGTTTATGACATTTGGTTGGGAAAACTCTTTCCTTTTGGGAAAGGGGTTTTGCAATTTTGAAGAGTCGCCACCTAATGATCAGGGTGGATTAGGACACCAAAAGAGTTTGATTTGGATAACCAGAGATAGGGTAAGGGCTTGAAACTATTCTAAGGGGAAGGTGTTAGGCACCCCTCAGAATCCACTAGTGTGGTTCTCGGCCATACAATTATTGTGAATTTAGGTGCAAATAACATGTAGACAAATAAAGCTTCAAATAAGAGGGAATTTTCACATAATGGTTTACAAATAAACAAAATTGGAAAGAACAATTAGAAAGCTGATTTTTAAAAGAAAGAGTTGAAATTGCTAAAAGAAGTAAAGAAATAGAGGGAGGGGGGGTTCTAGGTTCATTAAAAATAGGGATCACCCCACACAATGTCCGGTAATCACTCCTCAATGAGGGGCTACACGTGACATTGTCGCGTGGTCATCATATCCATATCTACCCTTCCCACCCTGTCAAGGTATTAAAGCGTGGAATGGTCTCGATTACTTATTGCATGCTATTACCCATCCCAATCCTATCAGTCCCGGAGGCACTTAGGACTACTAATCCTAAAAGGGGAGGGATATTGGGCTTATTTGAGGTTTCAAAAGGTCAAAAATCTAAGGCGACATACAAAACACACATTGCACATTTTAGGGGGGGGGGGGGAGCATGTAAACAAACAGAGGCTCAATCACACCTCCTTGAACAGAAAAGCACGTAATTAGCATGACATTCACATACTGGTTAAGGTCTGATTAAATACCAAATATGAGAGAACTTAAAGGTTGAGGCAGACTGATTTATTACATAATTCAGATAAGAAGCCCGAATCAGGCCTGCCTGCTGGTTGTAATTAATAGAACAGATTCAGTTTATAGTTATTACCCTATGGCTTGCCTAAGTGTTAAGACGGGGTCCTATAGGCATGATATCTACTGAATTCAGAAAATAGTAAGGCTTGAAATAAATTGTTTGAATGCATACTTGTTAAACTTGCTAAGTGAGGGAATCAGATTATTAAAAGAGAGGCAGGATTTAACGAATTGATTATAAATTCTGCAACTTTCAGTATCCATTATTACTGACACTGAGTGAGGCGAATCAGATTTGATTAGAAATTCCTATAGGCATGTTTTCTGTGCGTTGCTGATTTTAAACTTTATAGACATGGTGTAAAAAATGCGGAAACCTTATAGACATAGTATCTAAATGCATAAGGCTTGTTTTAAACCTATGAACATGGTATCTAGATGTAATTGAATATGCAGAAGTGAACAATCCTATAGGCATAATTTCTATACGAAGTTGGCTATGCAGAATTCAGAATAGACCTATAGGCATGATTTCTATTCGAATATGCAGAATTCAAGATACCTATAGACATGGTTTCTATATGAAGTTGGATATGCAGGAATATAGTAGTCCTATAGTCATGATTTCTATATGTATTTGAAATATGCAAAATTATAATAGACCTATAGACATGATCTCTATATGTATTTGAAATATGCAAAATTATGATAGACCTATAGACATGATCTCTATATGTATCTGAATATGCAAAATTGTGATAGACCTATAGACATGATTTCTACCCTTTGCATGCATAGTTACCCACCCTTTTTCACTAGACAGCCCCAAGCGTTTATTACAACTTATTACAAACCAGAATGAATAAAAAATTACATCAGAAAAAAATAGTAAAAAAAAGTACAACCAAAGGAGAGCATGATTCAGACTTCCTGTCTGAAATATGAGATAGACCAACTCAAAGACCACTGATCCAAAGCCTTTCTCCAATCTGAGTGTGTCAAAGTTCCCTAAGAGCCTCAATGGGACTCCGGGCAATGCTCACACCCAAATTATATCACCAGAATAGGGACAAGTGCAGTGTGGAAGGGTCAGCCCTCAAGTGTCCAAGTTCAGAGGGAGCTCAAAGGGTCCCAAGGCAAGGCTCACAAGAGGGGGGGCAGAACTTAAAATCTAAGAGAGAGTGCAAGTGAAGAACAGAATTCTAAGGAATAAAGGAGAGGGAAACAGACACAAATAGGGGTTCAGGGAATAGGGGAATTGCAAAGAGCCTATTGCTTAGGCTAGGGAAAGCTTTAGGCATACCCAGCAATGGAGGATGCTGGCATGCCTATAAGTCTGCCAGAACACATCATATTAGAGGCTAGGATCCCAGGGGATCAAGTTTGAGTCATGGACAATAATTTACAGTACTGTCATGCCTCCTACCATAGCATAAACACATAGGGAGTGGGGTTTTTGGGATTCACAATAGATTTAGAATAGGCAGAAGGAAATTACAGCATGCTAAAGTAAGCATTGAACTACACATAAGCAGTAGGCAGACATGCAAGTAAAGGTAGTAAATAACACATTGTTGTGATTGCTGAAAACCTTAATCAGGACATACCAGTTTCAAAGAAGCAAAATACAGCAGTAGCAGTACTTGGAAAACAGGCCACAACACAAGTAACAAGAGAGAATGCTTTTGAATGTGAGTGTGAGTTCAGAAAACTAGGAGTGTTCGTGTTAATGAAAGAGCAGGTATTTATAGTGTGAAACAGGAATAAAAATAAGGCAAGAAATAACCATGTACCAATTAAAATCAATCAGTAGAAGAACTTCCTTAATTAAGGAGTTCAAACTTAAACGGTAGTGAACAGAAATCATTTAAGGAAAGAGATCGAGTAAGCATCTTGTGCAAAGTAGGCAATTATGGGTAAATACATAGGAGTTTAATTAAGGGAAGAATCTTTAAAATACACGGCTAAACAAATAAAGTAAGATGCCCAATAAAATCAATCAGTGCATAGTAAATCAAGGAGTCAGGGATTCGAAATCACTGGTTTACGAGTAAACCAAGTCAGAAAGGATAAGGAAAGCTTTTTGAATCAAATCAAGTAACAGGGAAATTAACACAACAAGGAAAGAATCAATCAGATTTACACAAAGGAGGTCTGAAATTAGTCAAAAAATTGAAAGTCATTTTAGAGGGGAAGCTCAGCATATATAAAGAGTACACAAGTATTAGGCATGCGAGGCTCAATTTAGGACAAAGAAAAAGCGTCATGCAATCACAAAATTAGTAAGTAGTGAACTATAGGAATATGGTAGTCATCTTAGTGACAATGAAGAGGGAGAGTATCAAATAGCATGCAGAGGGTCCAGTAGAAAGACCCTAGAAGAGTTTAGCAGGAAATCAGAATCATATAAAGAAACAAAGGTTGAAACAAAGATTTCGAAACGCAGTCGAGTAGTAGATGAAACAATCTTCAGAAACTCGAATAGGTCCAAAGAAGTTAGGGTTTTGAAATCAAACAAGTTCAAAGATGAAGAACAAGCAAATCACATAGCGAATAGTCTCAATACTCGGATGAAACCCCAAATTTTAGGGTTTTTCCATCAATCGAGTGTAGAGATGAAAAGACAAGTAATCAAGACAAAATACTAACGAAATAAGTTTAGAAATCTCAGAAAGGAACTGAGACTTTTAATATGCATTTTCCAGTAGAAGAACAATCATAAGAAACACAGTAGAAAAACACATAAGAAATACAGTAGAAGAAATACATAGGAAATACAGTAGAAGGAACTTATAAGAAACACAGTAAAAGACACACATGCGAAACATAGTAGAACATGCTAAAGATCAGAGAAACTTTAAAGGATAACTTAACGAAACCTTAAATTGGAAAAAGATGAAGGCTCTGAAGGTATAGTTTTGAAAGAACTTTGAGAAAATGTTTAAAAGCTTAGAGGAAACACTGATATACAACGGATCTAAAAGAATCGGAAAAACCTCGAAGGGTTAGGGTTTCAGAAGAACCCAGGTGATGAGAAAGGCTTGGAAAGTCATTGATCCGAGCCGGAGAAGTCGAGATCAGGCTCGAATGACCATGGCTGGCCGGAGCAAGGTCAGAGACGGCCATAGAACTCGAATCAAACAAGGTCTGGGCCAAGCTTCCTCATGGTGAGGCCTTGAAACCACAGTAACCAGGCGTGTAGGAGTTATGGGAGGTCGGCATAGGACTTCAATGGCCTTGGAAGCCATGGATTCCGGTGGTTTTAGGGTGGAAGTGAAGGGAGGCGGCTAGGGTTTGAGAAGCTTGAGAGAAAATTGAGAGAAAGGGGGGTTTCAAAGGCGGCTGGGGATGCAAAATGACTAGGGTTTGGGGGTAAGAGGAAATTAAAAAAGGAAAGATTAAAAGGTGGCCGTTGATCATTTTGATCAACGGCCTGGACTGAATGGGGAATCCGGGCGGGTTGTTTAGAAGGGTCGTGGGTCGGGTATATTAGGTAATTAGGTTGGGTAATTGGGTTTAGGAATTGGGTTTAACTAGAGGTCCAATCCGGCTAAAATTGAAATGCAAATGGGCTATCATTTAAATAGCCATTTTTCCCTCATTTATTTTATAAAAAATAATAAATAATTTCTGGAAGTAAATTAAAGGTAATAAAATGATTAATAACATATAATTACCAATTTGAAAATACTGGACTTAATTTTTATAAATATAAACGCAATTAAATCTTAAAAGGGACTAATATTGCAATTATATGCAATTTAGCTTTAAAAATATTAAATAAATTCGTAAAAATATGCAAAAAATATATTAGCTATATTTTAGTATAAATAGGAGAATCCAGTAAATGAATCATGTCACACCTCCTTTTTTTACACACCTACCCCGAAGGATAATGCATAAGGGAGTTTTTCCATTTAAAGTGACATTATTCGAAATGGGATTATTTATTTGATTTTTAGAGTCGCCACTTGGGATAGGGCGGGCTTTTGGTGTCCCAAGTCACCGATTTAATTTAAATCCCAGATCGAGGAATATTTCGACTTCCCAATTGGAGTCTGCGAACCAGAGATTCTGTGTAAGGAATTCTGTTGACCCGAGGGAAGGTGTTAGGCACCCCCGGATCCCGTGGTTCTAGCACGGTCGCTTAAATTATTATAAATGGCTGAAATTCTGATTTTAATACATGTTCAGACCTATAGAGCAATTTTAATATTATTTACCGCTTTTGATTTATTTTTACGAAAGTGAACGCCGTTTAAGAGCGTGCTTTTGGATCACATCACATGAAATGCACCCGGATCCTCAACACCTCTTATTCGACGTTTTGGATTTGGATTTGGGTTACATGAAATGCACACCCGACTTTAGGAAGGTAATATTATTAAAGAACGCGCCTAAAGCGACTAACGTGTTATCAACTTTGCGGGGGCCATGGAGATTCGCTAAACGGCACGCCCAATTTCTAAAATATTTTATATTTTAATATATAGTATCTTTAACATGTAGGGCCACCAGTTTATATGTTTTGTTTGTGAGGCTCGTCTCATTTAATTTATTTCTTCAAGGTCAATCTAGCGACCTAGATTCTCTATTTGTATCGTTGTCTCTAAAGGGGCTTGGCAATATGATAAAAGATTCGGGTCTCAAGTTCAAGTCGGTTTCAAAACAAAAGGATAAAACCTTTAATTTAAACCGTCTACCTAACTCAAAAGCCCATTGACGGTCCATTAAGCTATGAAAACAAGGTCTTTAAATTAACATCCAAACAGTGAATCTAATAGTGCTCAAGTAATGATCAATCGAATGGGCCTGCTCATAGCCCAAACCGTGACTGAATTAAACCCAACAGACTTGGACCACAAGTTTACACGGGCTGTTCGTTGAAGCCCAATGCGGCAGAGGCTAAATTCGATGACAATTGTACCCAAAAAAAAAAAAAAAAAACTAAAGTTCAAATTAGCAATACAACTAGCTCAATTCCATTGACATCTTTTACTTCCGGATCTATATTAACACCGGCACTATACATCTAAGTCGTTGCAGCATAGACAATGGTCGATTGGTTTCCAAATTTAGAGGTGCGAAAATTCATATTGCAATGTCAAATCTGATTTTTACATTTATGAACATGCACCCAGTCAAATTCAGTTTTTTTTTTTTTCGACATTAATCAAGTCCAAAACTCATACTACTGCTGTCATTAGCCAAATGATCACAGCTATTCAAACGTCAAATTATTAAAAATGAAGATCTAAATCGACTTTTACCTATATGCTATTGCTAATACTAACAGTTAATCTAATCCACATAACAGTCGCACTATACGTTAATGAAAATCAGCGATCCGTATGAATTTAACAGTCCAAACAGTCCGGTATTAATTATTACAATGACCTGCGCTAAAAATCAGTAACAACAAAATCAGTACAATATGCTTTGTTTATTCTGAATCCCAAGCTTGCAATATACACTCATATGTCCAGATCTCCTGAGTTAGGGGAAGTACCTGGAGTTTATAATGAAACAAGAGAAAGAAGAAGATCAGCACAATCTGAGTGAGTGCCATGATTTTTAACAGCAAGAAAATAGCAACAGCAGCTTCTGCTTAAAGCCCCAGCAGCGAAAAGAACGTAGGACACCAGCAAATTTTCAACAGTCAATCTCTAAGTTCAAATTGATAGCCAATCGGAAAATGACTGAAATTCAAGATCATTTTGCAATAAAGACAGTTATTTGGAGTTTTGTGGTATATATATATATAATATATATTTTTTTAAAAAAATGGAACGTTGATAGGTTCTAATCTAAAAAAGGCTTTAGATTATTAGGAAAAATTTTTGGAAATTTAAGGGGTCAGAGGGTTGACAAATCTTCAGGGAATTTTCAGGTTCCAAAAAGCTTACCTCAACAAGGCAATGTATTGTGCCTTATTATGGCAAAAGCTTAAAACTAATTTCAGATTTTTAGTTTTCTTTTTAGAGTCCTGCCTTCTCTATTTATGTTTTCAGTCCTCTTCAATTGTTTAAGGACTTAATGCCCAGTTAACAACCTTATTTTATTAAGACTACACTAAAGTCTATTTCTAGAGAGGTCTAGCTGACGCTATATGCAAATTCTACACTACCCGTTCCCTACTTTTACAAATTACTATTCCTAATAAAACTACAACCGTGTTCTCATATGCCCAAATACCCTTCGTATAGTCCTGAAAATCTACTCAAGCTATACTAAAACTATAGCAGCATCAATTAAGCGCCAAATTCCAAATAACATATGGCAACTATAAAACACTCAATAGGAATTATAACACGAATAAAACTTGAGCTAACCGTAAGGATATAACATAACAACTAAGACAGACAATTCGGAGGTGAAAAACATTCAATATGAGACAAACATTCTGAACTTGTGATTAAATGCACAACGAACTATAATAATTAACGTAAACTTACAATCCAGAGATAAAAATTCTAGGAATAAGAATAGATAAATCAAAGGAAATAACGTGAAACATAACGACAAGAGATATAAAATCGTGGAATAAAAAAATAAGAATTAACACAAACAGTAATCCAAAAAAAAAGAAGAAAATGAAGAAAGGAAGCAAACTCACATGTTAGAGGCCGGGTACTCGACTCGATCCACCGACACACGCGAATCTTTTTAAAGATTTCTTGACCGAATATACATAATAGGGTGCTTCAACAAGAAACACCTGGTTAAGGATACTTAAGGTGAGAACCTTAAAAATGTTAAACTAGGGTTCATTTTTTTAGAATTTAAAATTCGAATATTTTTGGTTAGGTTTTGAAGGTTAATCGTTGGAGATTTGGAATGAGGAGGGTGAGAGGATGTATGGTGTTAAATTTGGTTTGAGTTTGGAGGAAAGTAGGTTTTGGCCCGAATTTTGATTTAATAATCCGAGCCTTTTGGTTGTGATTTGAGGGAAATTAGGTTGGGGGTTTGGAAAGAGGAGGAATGAGGGATTCCATGGTGTATTTTTGGGGTTATTGGAGCAAACGCCGCCAGGCGAGGCGATTTCCGGCCGGCGGCGAAGCGCGGCCGAAGGTGTGCAAGGGGCGGAGATACGGCGGGGCTGCGGGGGTGACGATTTCCGGTGAGATATGAGAGGGATGAGAGGGTAGGGGTCTGAGGGGGGGTGTTATATTCAGACATTTATATATTAAATGTCGTAGGCTTCAGGGTACCGTCCGAATTCAAAGGAACCTCGCAGACGGTCCTGATTGAACGAGACCAAACGACGTCGTTTCAGGTTGAAATCTGGGGACTGGAATCCGGGTGAGACTGGGCCACATTGAAACGGGTTGGTGCCTGATTTTATATTTGGGCTCAGCATTGGGCCCAATTTTGGCAGCCTTCTTTGCCTTTTCCTTTTTGTATTTATTTTTGTATTTTTTTTTGTATTTTTGTATTTATTTATTTTTTTTCTTAATTTTAAAAAATGCTAAAACAAAACAAAGACTCAATTAAAACTATTTAAACTCCTAAAAATTACTTAAAACTCTAATTTAGAAATAAAACGCAAGCAATTTACAATTAAGAGTGCCAACAAGACTATTTTTGGCAATTTTTCTTTAAACCTTTATTCTAAACACCTGATTTATTCCTGACTCTAAGGATACTGCTTCTTTTCGCACCCGCGGCGCATCTAGGAAACACTCGGTCTAATGAACTATATCCTAATAACCTTAATCAAGCAAATCCTGTAATTGCTTCCTCAATTCCTTAATTAATACTAAATGTGAAATTATAATCCTAATAGCATGTGCATATCTTTTTCTGTATCTCTTCTATAGTCGAGAAAATGCAACCAATGTAACTCAAATCAGAAACATGTTAACCCAAAAAAATGTAAAATAATAAGGAAATCAATTAATTTGGAAAACTTTTGAATTAATTTGCCTTAGGGCAAAAATTCACGTGCTCACAGCTGCCGACTCTTTGCTCGGAAACATGAAGAGTTTTTCGGGCAAAGATTAAAAGTGAGCAATATGAGGGATTTTTGCCCGTTTGAAACTCCATGAAGAGCATTTTTTTGAAAGAGTTTTGACCGAACCTTGCTTCAGAGGTTGCCTACATATCCTTGCTGTAAAAGGGAATCAGGTCCAGTGTAGTTTCTGGAATTTTCGGTAAAGCTGGGACTACCAGGAGCTGTGATTTCACCGCTAATGTTGCTGGCATATGAATGGGGGCTCACTCTGGGCGCCGAAGACCATAAAGCTTGCCTGACCTCCTATTACACCAGAAGGAAAATCAAGCCTAACTTAGCTATGCCCTATCAACTATGAGTTACAAGATTCCTATCTATGATTGCCTTGGAAACTTGATCTTGAGGTCTAGCTGATTTTGCTGTGGACTTCGATCTGAATCTGATGCTATGCAAGTTGAATAGGTGGTTTCTATACTAATCTTTCATGACGATCCCCTTTGGGTAAAGACAGGATCACGGAGCTTGTGACTCAATCAAGATTTTGAGCAACATATCCGCACCCGTTGCTTGCTTCTCATTTGAGTTCATTTCTTTTTGTTTTTTTCTTCTTTCTGTTGACTCTGGATTGAAATGGATCTCTCTCTCCCATGGTCATCTCACGCCTATTGTGTACTTGAGGTTTGACTCCTGCAATTAGGATACCCAAAACAAAAAACCGAATCAAATTTCTTGCCTTGGTCTCACAGTCCAGTTAACCACTTAGGAAATTTCGTGAGTTTGAGTTGTAACACATATAATAATCAATCAAATTGGGAATGTGTAAAAGAAGGGATCTCATCCCATAGAAAGGGTGTATTGCTTTCCCGGGACTAAATTTCGGAAAGGAAAAAAGCTCCACATGCATTCTATAATGTCCGGGAGAAATACCGTCGGTCTTTCTGTATCAGTAGATATTGTCTTGAAAGAACCAATAGCTCTCCTAATCAAGTTCTTTTTATATATTTGGTGCCCCGCGAGAATCCGTCACTTCAGTTTTTAGATAAGACTCGGGATTGATAATGGAAAGCAAAAGCTCCACGGTTTTTTGCGCCGGAGATCCTCGGTTTTTTGTTCCGGCGATTGGGAAGAAAAAGCTCCAAGATTTTTTTTTTGGCCGCGAGAATCCTCGTTTTTGTGCCGGGATTTGGAAAGAAAAGCCCACCGGTTTTTTGCGCACGGGAGATCCTCGTTTTTGTTCCGGGATTGGGAAAGAAAAAGCTCCACGGTTTTTGTGCCGGGAGATCCTCGCTTTTCTCTGTTTCGGGGATTTGGGAAGACGAACAAAAGTCTGCGCCACACGGTGTGGTTTACCCTTGTCACGGGAAGACCTTAAGGTTTGTTCTCGAGGGAGTCTCGAGAAAGCTCAAAAAGCCGGCACGGATTATTTGTGTGTCCGAGCAAGATGACCTCCTCTTCGGCGTGACATGATTTTTGTTCCGGGATTTGGAAAGCCTAAAGCTCCACGGTTTTTGTGCCGGGAGATCCTCGGTTTTTGTTCCGGGATTTGAAAGAAAAAGGCTCCACGGTTTTTGTGCCCGGAGATCTCGGTTTTTGTTCCGGCCGAATTATGAAAACAATAGAAAAAAAGCTTCACCCCGGTTTATTTAATTGGTTGTGCGCGGGAGATATCCCTCAAGGTTTTTCTGTTCCGGGATACTAAGGAATGGGATTCCTATGCTACCCCAATCGATATTGACTTTTAATACTTTTTGGATTTTTTCATTTTTATTTCTACTCTTCTTTCCATCTATACTTCTTATTTCTTTCCTCTTTATAACATGTTTTCCTTCTATTTATGACAAAAGCAATTTCAAGAATTTGAAGAGAGAATTGGGAAACCGATTCGCTTTTTTGAGTACGTCAACCCCTGTCTGTAAGGCAATCCAAAAATAATTAACGGTAATAACACCAAGAAGCATGTAATTCCAGCGCTTGCGCACTTCATTTCTTTTTGACTGCACTGCTCCTTGCACGGGTTGAGCTTTGCACTATCAAACTCCTGATTGATTCAACAGGAACAACTTGTTTAAGTCTATTATGAAAATGGTTGGTTTGGTTATATACTTTGTGGTCCTGCATACAATCCCGGATTATTAGCTGTGATCCCACCACAAGACGCATGACCAATTTACAGTTATGTAGAACGAGGAACATATTTAGCCATAGTTGTTCGCCTGAGGGGTGAATCCTGCATATTTTTTCGAAACTGACACCGGAAAAAGTTCAAATCCTTATGCTATCAGATGAAAGACACTTACAGCCACATTGTATGTAAAAGTGGGTCATTATAGCATTCTCACTTTAATTCATGCCCTCCCGGGAAGCATGCATTAACCTGTACATGACTTCTACTTTCCTTTGCCAGTATATTTCAATGTTTTGCTATACCTGTCCGTGAAATAGCAATCCGAAACACTATGGTCAATCGAGAATTGCCTGACGCAAAACCGCATCTCACATGAGACGAGCTGGGTATCTTCTTCCGACCTGACCAGCGGACGCCCGTGAGCCCTAGGCCCGTGTTCCTGCCCGGGAATGAATACCAACGGGGTGAGTTCTTCCTTTGGTATACAGCTACGAATCAAGTGCCATGCACCTCAAAGGGATGACCTCTCACTGACTAACCTCACCTCTTTGTTTGGATTAGGTGGGTTTTAGGAGTTGGCATTCGAACAATGGTTGGCTAATTGTTGTGCTCATCTCGGATCTCGGGCAATACCCTTTGGTAACCTATGTCCGCTACTCGGAAGCAACCCTTCAGCAGGACGTATCAAGCTGGGTCTGAGGCTACCTTAATGACCTGAATCACATGTTAAGAAGCTCTGTAGAGATGGCACTGATGGAGCTGGAGAATCACTAATGATAGAATGATGATGGGGAGCTGGAGGAATCACTTATGATAGTGCCCTGGCAAGACCATAAGTACATGGCTACCTAAAGTTGAGAGAAACCTTAGTGTTTGGCTGAAAGCGGCCTGAAGAATGGCCTTTTACGAAAGAACCCCTGCTCCAAACGTGCACCACAGAAACCACAAAATGATGAGTCTTATCAGAAGTTGTATTTCTTTCTCACCTAAGCCTCATACGCTCATCCCTCTAGAAATCCCAACTGAGAGAAAGAAGCCTCAGTCTCTGGCCTCTCTCGTCATTGAGTCTGATATCCATAACAAGCCTCTATAAACTCCGCACCTTCTCCTCTAAGGGGGTATCGGATACTGCATTAACAAGAAAAATTAACAAATGTCGTCTCATACTGGGTGAGCTGCCTACCACCTGTTGAGATGCTCAACTTGCTGCGTGGCTTATCACTTTGAGTAAGTTAGGAATGACCTTCCCAGACAATCCGCAAAATTGATATCCATGTACGAGGAGGTTGATCCTACTAGCGTGCATTCTCATACGTCTGCAAACCATTTGGCTGACCATGCATCTGGAAGATAGTGAAGTCAACTCCATTGAACTCAACTCCAAAATTGCCCATACTCATTGACATGGTCTAAAAGTCCTGGCATCCTCTGAAGGTGCCGTTGAAGTGAGGAGAACAACTTTTTGGAACTTATCCATCTTCTTTAGTGCATCAACTACTTGCGGTCCCATCCTCAGGTATGGCAGCATAATAGGCTGAACACCCCAATAAGTAAAACTCCCTAGTCTAATATCTTGAGCCTCTTGCTCAGGAGTTACGCGTGGGATCTGAACTCCTCCCATAGGCTGAAAGCAGCGCGGTTGATGTGGGAAAAACACATTGGCTTGAAGCAACTCTCCATAAGGGCACCAATACCAGGTCTTGAAAGTACCAGGGTAGCAATAAAACCGCATTTTGGACTTGTGTTGCTTCCGAACTAGCTCAACTTAAATCGGAATCTCATCCTGCTAGCTCATCAGAGACTCCGCTGATGTACCTAACATGAGCGTGAGTGGCTGCAGTTATGCTGGGCATGTGGCCTAGGCAGGGCTCTGGCTCTGGCCTTGCCTCAAACCTCAACCTCACCCAACCTCGCCCTCTATATCCCTCGTAGCAGCCCTACGGCCTTTGGCTCCGGTCCTGATCACCTGCGGGTGAAGCATGTGGTCCTCCCATATGTGAGAGAATAGAGAAAAGATTCAAAATTTTAAGGACGAACAAAGACGCATGAATGGAGAAAGAAAAAAGGAAGTTTCCCAGCCTTGTAGCCTCTAGAGATAAGTAAACGCTCTATACCGACCTTAGGACTCTACACTCGCTATTACTCGTGCAAACCTATGCAACATGTGCTCTGATACACCGTGTTAGGACCCAAATCCCACCAAGCGAGAGTCATGATGGACCTAACACCAATTTCTAGGCAAGCCAACACTTAACAATAGAATAAGGAAACTAGAACTGGCACATAACAACTATAATACATTAATAGGAGGTAACTTAGAAATATATATAAATGAGTCTAAAACCAAATGCATCTATACAACCTCCTAAGATTTGGTATCATGCTAATAAGCTACTAAGAATGCTACATACACCGTCGAATAAAAAGTATACTGTCCTATACAGAAACAGTTAATAGTGGGAGGAAGGTACTCAGAGTCTGTGACGAGAAGCAGTATATCTAGTACTGGCTTCAGTACAAGCTATTTTCCCCCTTGAATATGCTAGGACCGTACTAGAATCTTGTACAAGAAGTGGGCAAAAGTGAAGTATAAGTGAAATCAACCTTATGTACTCAGTAAGTTGAGCCTAATCTCGACGGGTATGACAAGATATGCCAAAATATCCATAACCAGCACATCCAACCCCACAAAAAATGCTATAGACAGATAAAACCAATATCTCATACACATTACGTGTGTGGGCATAAACTCGAATCAAACACACACACTAACATCTTTGCGCGGCAACCCGATCCCATTGTCAAAATATTGTTGCGGCAAGCAAACCTAATTCTTATCATAATAATTGTCTTGCCGGTGGAAACCTGATCCAACATATCAACTCACAGACCGAATCATTCCAACGGCACGTCCAAGTAGAGAAATTTACAATAACTAAATCAAGGAGGAAAATAAGCATTGAATTTACTAAGGAAAGGATGGACACGAACAAGAAGCATGGCAAAATCCCAAATTTTAGAGCGCATTAACTCATGTAACGCAACAAAGATCAAACAAGGTTGTTAATATGTTAACATCAAATGATCGTGCAATCCCTGACATAGCATAGGAAATAAGTATG
>NW_017674966.1:0-25560 GCF_001879085.1 Nicotiana attenuata
GCAAGCAAAATTGGCTCAAGTTGGGTATTACTATCTCTAGGTTTAATCCTTTAATTGGGCTATCAATCTCTTGAATGCACCCCAATTCCTTGTTGGCCTGAATTTCCTAGACTTAGTCTCTATTTCTCAAGAAGAGCCTAAGTCACAATGGCACAAATCAGTGTTTGCAACCACCAATTCAACATTTAAAGCATAAATCAAGCCAAATATCATTCACCCATAAATATTTAAGCCCTAAAATAGAAGACCCATTAAATACCCACACTAGGGTTGAGCCACAACCCTAGCTAATGGGTTTAGCTACTCATAATCCAAGAAGAAATCATAGATTGAGATGAAGTATAACCCATAAAAAGTAAATACAAGATTAAAATCTAAGATTAATTGCTAGAGATGTTTTAAAATTACTCAAAAAGGCTAAAAACGGCTGTTCACGTGCTCTACCAAACAGATGACCTAAAAATATGAAAAAGAACTATTTATACAAAGCTAAATTTTTCGGACACAAATGCCCCTACGGAGGTTTCGCTGATAGCGGAAAATGGACCGTTGCAGCGCTATGACTACCGCGGCCGCGCAAAATCAAGCGCGGACCGCGGTCTTTAATTTTTAGCTTCACTTCTGGCTCTCTGATTCTGACTTCCACCGAGGGCGGTAACTTGACCACTGCCGCGCTAGGGACACCGCTGCCGTGCAATTTCACCGCGGGCAGCGGTACTTTGTTAGGCCCAAAGTGTAACTCTCTGAACCTTGCCACTGCTGACAGCGAAATCAAGACCGCCTCAGCGGTGGACTCTCCGCTTTCGCGTTTGTTTCTTCGCTGTCAGTGCTCTGTTGACTCAGCTTTGAACTTGTGCAGGTTTCACTCCTTTTTGAGCTGGTTATGACTTCCTTGTCTCTTTTTGACCAAACACTACAAACAAGCACAATAATTTAGCTTTCGGGAATACTTGTACACACTTTTAATCCAAAACCTAAGCAAAAAGGAGCATAAAATAGGCTAGAATCCCTAGTTATCAGCGCCCACTGTGGGGCTAGAGATAATAGTGATTATTTTAGTACTGATTATGATAACACACGTCATTTTCACACTTGTTCTTGTCAAAAATTTTCGTTCTCAGGTTAAAACATGTCAAACTCGCAAAACGCACCCGTACACGGCAATGAGGGTCTTGGATTTCATGGGGAAAACAACAATGTAGGGGTCGGTGTACCATCGATTAACCCTGGGGAAGAGCCGAATGGGGAACTAGTCGATGTTAGCTCGCACATTGCTTTGGATGCGGATTTAGGCGTAGACCCTAGAGGAAGTGTACGCAGGGAAGCCAGATCTGGTTGCCAAGGAACACAGGGTATAGGAAACGGGGGAGTCAGCCTCCAAGTAATATTCGAGATGCTACAAGCTCAACAGGTTGCTATTGCTCAGCTTCAAAGTCAGCACAAAACTCCAAGTGTAGTCGAACTAGAAAACACTCGACGTACTGAGCCGATACTGGAAAGATCAAACGGTAATGGCTCGGGGACTTACCCCACAGTTATGAGGATGCTCGAGGAACTCACCAAGACAATCAAGTCCGGGGAGAAGAATATTGAGGATAATGACAAGAAAGTTGAGACTTATAACTCCCGTGTTGATCAAATACCGGGGGCACCCCCGGTCTTGAAAGGTTTGGATGCCAAAAAGTTCATACAAAAGCCATTCCCTCCGAGTGCGGCTCCGAAGCCCATTCCTAAAAAGTTTTGCATGCCCGATATACCTAAATACAGTGGGACGACCGACCCTAATGAACATATTACCTCATACACTTGCGGGATTAAAGGAAACAACTTGAATGATGATGAGATCGAATCAGTATTGTTGAAAAAATTTGGGGAAACTTTGTCGAAAGGATCCATGATTTGGTATCACATCTTGCCCCCGAACTCTATCGATTCGTTTGCTATGTTAGCAGATGCCTTCATGAAAGCACATGCCGGGTCCATAAAGGTGGCGACAAGGAAATCAAACGTTTTTAAGATAAGACATAGGAACAATGAGATGTTAAGGGAGTTCGTATCCCGGTTTCAAATGGAGCGAATAGAATTACCACCGGTCTCGGATGACTAGGCTGTACAGGATTTTATGCAGGGTTTGAACGAGCGGAGTTCGATCGCGTGACGACAATTAAAGCAGAATCTGATTGAGTACCCAACTGTGACGTGGTTAGATGTACATAATCGTTACCAATAGAAGATCAGGGTCGAGGACGACTAGTTAGGAACCCCCTCGGGTTCAGTTCATCCTAATTGATTGGCAGCTAAGCCCCCGAGGGATACAGACAGGGAATCAAGATCAAACAAGGAATGGTATCAGCCATATATCGATCAGAGAATCAACGGTTCGGGGCGTAACGCTCCTCGGAGAAATAATCAAGGTCAAAACTCTCGGGACTCATGAGTAAGAATGGTTTTGACAAACATACCGACCCCGCGAAAGCACCTCGATTGTTAGAGTATAATTTCAGTATAGATGCATCGGGGATCGTGTCAGCTATTAGAAGAATCAAAGACACCGGGTTGCGCAGGCCTATCCAAACTGATCCTTCTCAAAGGAATCCAAACTTGATGTGTAAGTACCATGGCACACATGGCCATAGAATCGAAGACTTCAGGCAGTTGAGGGAGGAGGTAGCTCGGTTGTTCAACGAGGGTCATCTTTGATAATTTCTCAGTGATCGAGCTAAGAAGCACTTCAAGGAAAGAGATGCAAATAAGAAAAATGAGTAGGAAGAACCGCAACACGTAATTCATATGATCGTTGGTGGAGTCGATGTTCCACAAAGGGCCTATATTCAAACGCACCAAAGTGTCGATCACTAGAGAAAAACGGACTCGGAGCTACGTGCCCGAGGGCGTCCTATCATTCAATGGTGAGGAAGCGGAAGGCATATCTCAGCCGCACAATAATGCCCTGATAATTTCTATTTTGTTAAATAAAATTCAAGTTAAACGTGTTCTAGTGGATCCAGGTAAATCAGCAAACATAATTAGATCGAGGGTCGTAGAGCAGCTCGGCCTACAGGACCAAATTGTACCTACATCCCGAGTTCGAAATGGCTTCAACATGGCAAGTGAAACAACAAAGAGGGAGATAATCCTACTAGTGAACGTGGCTGGGACCATCCAAGATACAAAATTCCCAGTCATCGAAAGCAACATGAGATATAATGCACTTCTCGGGAGGCCATGGATCCACAACATGAGGGCAGTACCTTCAAACCTTCATCAGATGATGAAATTCCCAACAGTGGATGGTGTGAAAATAGTCTACGGAGAACAGCACACTGCAAAGGAAATGTTTGCAGTAGAGTAATTTTACAACATCTCTAGCAATTAATCTTAGATTTTAATCTTGTATTTACTTTTTATGGGTTATACTTCATCTCAATCTATGATTTCTTCTTGGATTATGAGTAGCTAAACCCATTAGCTAGGGTTGTGGCTCAACCCTAGTGTGGGTATTTAATGGGTCTTCTATTTTAAGGATTAAATGTTTATGGGTGAATGATATTTGTCTTGATTTATGCTTTAAATGTTGAATTGGTGGTTGCAAACACTGATTTGTGTCCTTGTGACTTAGGCTCTTCTTGAGAAAGAGAGACTAAGTCTAGGAAATTCAGGCCAACAAGGAATTGGGGTGCATTCAAGAGATTGATAGCCCAATTAAAGGATTAAACCTAGAGATAGTAATACCCAACTTGAGCCAATTTTGCTTGCATTGTTTGAACACCCAATTGGACTTGAGAAAGCCAATTAGGGCAAAGTCACTCAAACTACCGAGAGGTATAGAATGAGTAGTTATGTGCAATGGCGATATCATGATCCCAATTGTAACAAATTTGCCCTAAGTTTTAGATCCCGTTAGATACTCACCTAGGTATAAGTCACTTCCCTACTGCCTTTTTACCAATTAAGAAAACCTCTACAAAAACATCATACTTAGCTTATTTTCCTGCATCATTAATATTAAAGTAAATTAGTAAACAAACAAAGAATGATTGGAAGTGCAATTAAGAACATCGCACATTGCTAGATTAGATAGGAACCCAATTCCAAACCTTTCTTAGCTCTCTGTGGATTCGATCTCGACCTTTCGGGTAAAACCTGCATCGACCGCTCTTGCCATTCTATAGTGGTATAGGGTTGGAGCCGATCACTTTTTGGCGCCGTTGCCGGGGAGTTAAACGGTTTTGGCTATCTATCTAACTAGTTTTGTGTCTTGTTTTTCTTTCCTTCTGTGTTACTAACTTGTGTGTGTCATCAATTCAGGTACAAAGTGGCAAACAAAGATCCTCTTGGAAATGTTCTCCCAGGGGAGGAGGTAGATGATAATGGTGATGATGAGGTACCTCTAGTACCTCAAGGACAAAGAAGAGGCCGCCAGGACAATAAAAATATTCCAGAGCCTCCCCCGCCTCCTCCAAGAGTCGTTCCTCGGGTGCTTCCAAATGAAGGATACGCAAGAGCAATTGTCCCACCCCGGATCCGGGCGAGCAATTTCCAAATTACAAATGTGATGTTGACTTTATTGGAGAAGCAAGGGTACTTCACAGGCGCTCCCCATCAGAATGCGTATAAACATCTTAAAGGCTTTGTGGATACCTGCTGGGGAAGCAAACAAACAAATGTGTCGGAGGATGCATTGAGATTGAGATTGTTCCCTTTTTCACTTAAAGGGAAAGCTTTGGACTGGCTCGAAAGACTTCCCAACCATTCCATCACTACGTGGTATGAGTTGGCGGACAAGTTTATAGCTAAGTTTTTCTCGCCGGGGCATATGGCGACTTTGAGAGATGAGATTTTGGATTTCAAACAGGAACCTAATGAACCACTTCATGAGATCTAGGAAAGGTATCGGACAAAAGAATGTTCAAACAATGATATGACCGAATCAATGATTCAGCAGACATTTACCGTGGCATTAACACGACCAATCAGTGTGTAGTGAACCAGCTAGCAGGGGGAAATTTTATGAACACACCTTATGCTGAGGCGTGTGAGATCTTGGATGAGATGGCAGATACTTCCTCAGCTTGGCAAAGTCGAGCCAATGCGCCACAAGGTGACCCCACTGTGATTCACTTGCACAAAGAGCTCCACGACCATGGCCAGGCAATAGAAGAGTTAACTACAACAATGAACCAGTTGGCAAAAGCTTAATTGCAACAAGTTCAAGCGCCGAGACAAGTAAATGCTATGGAAGGTGTCAACATGTTGGTCAACAAGAGGCGACAAAGAGGTCAACAAAGTCAAGGAAGCCCGGATCAATATGAGCAAGGTAGTGGTGGTATCAACCAAGATGATGGGTATGATGAGCAAAGTGAAGAAGTGCAGTACGTGAACAATTATCAAGGATAAAGGGGCAATGCTCCTAACCAACAACAACAATGGAGATCCCAAGGAAATTGGGGGAATCAAAACCAACAAGGAAATAGCAACTGGGGGAACAACAATCAGAATTGGGGCAACCAGAACAACCAGGGCAACTGGAGTGGCAACAACAACAACTAGGGAGGAAACAACAACCAAAGGGGTTGGAATAATGGCAATCAAGGGAATCGGGGGCAAGGCTTTCAAAGGCCTACGATGTATCAACAACCAAACAACCCATCTCCATTTCCATCCCAAGGTCCTAGCTCGTCAAACAATGAGATGGGGAGGATCGAGATGATGTTTGAACAAATGATAAAAAAGAACGCCGACTCTGATGCCCAGTTGGAATCCCACAATACTTCAATCCAAAATTTGGAGGTTCAACTTGGCCAGATTTCGCACCTTTTTATACTCTCCCTGAGGGGGCTCTACCTAGTGATACGGTAGTAAACCCGAAGGGTGGGAACAACACTGGGCATGCAATGGCGGTGATTACTAGAAGCGGTCGAGGTGGTGATGTGAATACCTCCAAGCAAAAGGAAGTTATGAGTGATGAGGTTGAAGTGCAAGATGATGATGTTCCTATAGTTGATGAGCAAGTGAGTTAAGAGAATTTAAATGCGGAAGTGAGGATTGATGTTCATGATAATGAGGTGGAGACTCAAGATGACGTGAACCCGTCTAGGGTACACGTAATAGACATACCGAAAACAGTAGTGCCCAAGGCTAAGGCTCCCTTGCCAAGGCCTCCTCCACCTTACCCTCAAAGGCTTGCGAAGAAAAAGAATGAAAACCAATTTAAGAAGTTTATTGAGATGATGAACAGCTTGTCAATCAATGTTCCTTTGGTGGAAGCTCTTGAGCAAATGCCGGGTTACGCCAAGTTCATGAAAGACTTGGTGAGAAAAAAGAGATCCATGGATTGTGAGACCATCAAAATGACTCATCAAGTAAGTGCAATTGTGCACTCGATGGCTCCAAAGCTTGAAGATCCCGGCGCAAGTATCAATTTGATGACGTACTCCGTGTTCAAAACTTTGGGTATTGGTCAACCGAGAGCTACTTCAATGAGATTGAAAATGGCGGATAGAACAATGAAGAGGCCGCTTGGTATTATTGATGATGTTCTTGTCCGGGTGGACAAGTATATCTTGCCTACTGATTTTGTGATTCTCGACAGGGAACCCGATTATGAGGTGCCTATAATTTCTGGAAGACCTTTCCTTGAAACTGGGAAGGCATTGGTTGATGTAGAAGCAGGGGAGCTCACCTTTCGGGTGGGTGATGAAAAATGGTCTTTTATGTGTGCAAATCAATGAAGCAGCCGAATAGTACTGAAGTGTGCTCTTTTGTGGATCTTGTCACGGAGGTGATAGTTGATGATACTAGTGCCATGATCAATGTGGAAGATCCGTTAGAAGCGGTATTGGTAAACCTTGATGCGAATGAGGATGAAGGCAGGGTGGAGTGTGTTAATGCTTTGCACGGAATAGGCTCTTACTCTTATGAGCCCCGTAAGCTCTCTTTGGATCTTGAGAACAGAAAGACTCCGCCAACAAAGCCCTCAATTGAGGAACCTCCCGTTTTGGAGTTGAAGCCTTTGCCCTCACACCTCAGGTATGAATTCTTAGGCCCTAGTTCAACTTTACCAATTATTCTTTCGTCTTGTCTTACTAACGTGCAGGTAGATGCAACACTGGAGGTGCTCCAAAGAAGGAAGAAGGCAATTGGATGGACTCTAGCTGATATTCGGGGAATAAGCCCCGCCTTTTGCATGCACAAGATTATACTTGAAGGTGATGCCAAGCCCTTTGTGGAACATCAAAGGAGGTTGAACGAGGCTATGCAAGAGGTTGTCAAAAAGGAGGTGATCAAGTGGTTAGATGCAGGGGTTGTGTACCCCATCTCGGATAGTTCTTGGACTTCGCCTGTGCAATGTGTGCCGAAGAAGGGTGGTATGACTGTGGTTACCAATAAGCAAAATGAGTTGATTCCCACTAGGACTGTCACCGGATGGAGGGTGTGCATGGACTACCGCAAGCTGAATAAAGTGACCCGCAAAGATCATTTTCCATTGCCCTTTCTTGACCAAATGCTAGATAGACTTGCCGGGCGTGCCTTCTACTGTTTCTTGGATGGGTACTCAGGTTACAACTAGATTTTGATTGGTCCGGAAGATCAAGAGAAAACAACCTTCATGTGTCCGTATGGCACCTTTGCATTTTCTAGGATGCCATTTGGTTTGTGTAATGCACCAGCTACCTTTCAGCGGTGTATGATGGCTATATTTACCGACATGGTGGAGGATTTCTTGGAAGTGTTCATGGATGATTTCTGTGTTGTGGGTGACCCTTTGATGAGTGTTTGAAGAATCTTGACAAAGTGTTGGCCCGGTGTGAAGAGACAAATCTTGTGCTTAACTGGGGAAAATGTCACTTTATGGTCGAGGACGACATTGTCCTCGGCCATAAGATCTCAAAGAACGGAATAGATGTGGACAAGGCTAAGATTGAAGTGATTTCAAAGCTTCCTCCTCCTACTTCAGTCAAAGGGGTTAGAAGTTTTCTTGGGCATGCAGGGTTCTACCGAAGATTCATCAAAGACTTTTCTAAGTTAGTGAATCCTTTGTGCAAGTTATTAGAAAAGGATGCCAAGTTCGTGTTAATTGATGAATGCATGAAGGCTTTTGAAATTCTCAAGTACAGATCGACAACCACTCCCATTATTACCGTAACCAATTGGAGCTTACCTTTTGAGCTCATGTGTGATGCAAGTGATGTTGCGGTAGGAGCGGTCTTTGGTCAAAGAGCGAATAAGATGTTTCACCCGGTGTATTATGGAAGCAAAACAATGAATGATGCTCAAGTGAATTACACGGTGACGGAAAAGGAGTTGCTAGCAATTGTGTTTGCAATGGAGAAGTTTAGGCCTTATCTCATGGTTGCCAAGGTGATAGTTCATACTGACCATGCAGCACTCCGCTACTTGATGACAAAGAAGGATTCTAAGGCTCGGTTGATGAGATGGGTTCTACTGTTTCAAGAGTTTGACCTTGAGATTTTTGATCGGAAAGGGAGTGAAAACCAAGTAGCGGACCACTTGTCCCGCTTGGAGGAGGAGGGGAGGCCCCATGATGGCCTCGAAATTAATGATTCATTCCCTGATGAGCAACTCCTCTCCGTATCTGTGAATAGCATGCCTTGGTTCGCGGATGTTGCCAACTTTCTTATGACCGGTATTGTTCCGTGTGAGCTCTCTTCTAACCAAAGGAAGAAGCTTAAATGGGATAGCTTAGACTACTACTGGGATGAGCCTTATTTGTTTAAAATTTGTAATGATGGTGTGATCCGGAGATGTGTTCCGGAGGAGGAGCAAATGAGTATTCTGGATACTTGTCATTCCTCTCCCTACGGTGGTCATCATGGTGAGGCGAGGACAGCTTCAAAGGTGCTTAGTTGTGGTTTTTATTGGCCTACATTGTACAAGGATGCGAGTGAGCTGGTGAAGAGATGTGATGAGTGTCAGAGAGCAGGTGGAATTTCAAAGAAGGATAAAATGCATCTCACCACTATTCTTGAGGTTGACATATTTGATGTGTAGGGCATTGACTTCATGGGACCTTTTGTGGGTTCATGTGGCAACACATACATTCTGTTGGCCGTTGATTATGTTTCCAAATGGGTTGAGGACGTGGCTTTACCCAAAAACGAGGCCCGGAGTGTGGTGGCTTTTCTCAAGAAGAATATCTATACTTGGTTTGGCACTCCTAGAGCAATCATCAGTGATGGGGGTTCTCATTTCTGCAATAAGGCATTTGACACTATGCTTGCAAAGTATGGTGTCAATCACAAGGTTTCAACCCCTTACCATCCTCAGGCTAGTGGGAGAGTTGAGGTCTCTAACAGGGAGATTGAGAGCATATTGTCAAAGACTGTCAATGCAAATAGGACGATTTCCGTATTGCTGGGGTTAACTTAATTTTCCCTCGTCCCCTACCCCGGGAGGACTCTGCTTTCCCCTTTTATTTCTCACCGTCACCTCTAGATTTAACCATAGTCTGCAAACATAATAAGTGGAAGAGTGTTAGTACTGGTGCTAGAAGAAGCATTGAAGAAAAGCAGAAGCACAATTAACAGGAAAAGTTGCGGACCGCTGACAGCGGAAAATGGAGCGCAGCCGCGGAATGATCATCGCTGACCGCGAAAAATGCATCACGGCCACGGAGGTGTAGGGATCAGACTACTCACCCTCTGAATCTATACTACTGCTGAGCGCGGAAAATTGGGCGCGGCCGCGGAGGTTGTACCGCTGTCCGCAGAAACTCAACCGCTGCCGCGGACCCATGTTATTTGCTTCTCTGAACCTAAGCACCGCTGACCGCGAGAAAAGAAGCGCGGCCACGGTGGTTGAACAGCTGTTAGCGGAATTTGCCACCGCTGATCGCGGTCATCAGGAATTCCCAACTCAGATATAGAACGCCGACCGCAAAAAATCAACCGCGGCCGCGGAAGTCAAAATCGGCCTCAGCAATCCTAGGGTTCCAATTTTTCATGCATTTAGTGGTACTAGCTATTAATTAATTAACCCTAACTATTTAAGCCTAATTTAATTAATACTAAGGAACCCTTAGTTAAAATTAAAAGAAAAAGAGGAAGAAGAAGTAAAATCTAACAATTAAAAGAGAAATAAGTACAAAATTAAAGAATAAGGAAGGAATGAAATTACCAGATGTGTAATGTGCGATGAAAATGGACTCTAATTTTGTGTTTTGCAGATTAGGGCCTGGATGAACATTGATAACTTTTGTTTGAGAGTCAAATCAGCGAAAGGGGTAAAAGGCTTCATGATCTCATATTTATATAAAATACCCAGGGGCCCACTCAACTTACCTGGCGCGTCCGCGGTAAATCACTGCGGTCCACGCTTGAGACAAACAGAAGGCCTGCTTGATTTGAACTACCGCTGAGAGCGGTAAATGGTACGCGGCCGCGGTTAGGCACCGCCGACCGCGAAGAATGCACCGCAGACGCGGTTGAAACTTCAGAGAAGTCTCATTTTGGACTTTTCAATCCCGCGTCCGCAGTTAATTTTTGCCTCCGCGATGAGGACACCGCTGACCGCGGAAAACCGAGCGCTGTCAGCGGACAATTTCAGACAGTTGCAAAAATTTTTCAGCTTAGTCCTGCACTGCATCAAATATTCCTACACACATCTCACATCCAGTTTGTTCAAAATAATTCCTACACTAAGAAGAAAATCAAAAAGAAGAAAAACATATGGGTTGCCACCCAAGATGCGCCTGATTTAACATTGTGGCACGACGCCGGTTACCATCAATCATTTGAGATGGATCATTGCCACCACGTGGCTATGATCAAACTTGCCAAGATAGTGCTTCACTCTTTGCCCATTGACTCTGAAGATTTCACCATTTTTGTTTTTCAAATCAAGTACACCAAACAGAGTTACAAGTACCACCTCAAAAGGTCCACTCCATTTTGACTTGAGCTTTCCCGGAAACAGTCGTAACCGGGAGTTGAATAACAGAACCAAGTCACCTTCCTTGAATTTCTTGCCACGGGCATACTTGTCATGTAAGTACTTTATCTTGTCCTTATACAAGGACGAGCTGGAATAGGCATGAAATCGGAACTCATCAAGCTCATTGAGTTGCTCCTCTCGGAGATTTGCTGTAACATCCCATTCAAGATTTAACTTTCTCAAAGACCACATGGCCTTGTGCTCTAACTCAACCTGTAGATGGAAAGCTTTCCCAAACACCAACTGGTACGGAGACATACCAATCGAAGTCTTGTAAGCAGTCTTGTAAGCCCATAAAGCATCATCCAGTTTTTTGACCAGTCAGTCCTATTTGCATTGACAGTCTTTGACAATATGCTCTTAATCTCCCTGTTGGAGACCTCAACTTGTCAACTAGCCTGAGGATGGTAAGGGGTTGAAACCTTGTGATTGACACCATACTTTGCAAGCAAAAGTGTCAAATGCCTTATTGTAGAAATAAGAACCCCCATCACTGATGATTGCTCTAGGAGTGCCAAACCGAGTAAAGATATTCTTCTTGAGAAAATCCACCAAACTCCGGGCCTCGTTGTTGGGTAAAGCCACGGCCTCAACCCATTTGGAAACATAATCAACGGCCACCAGAATGTATGTGTTGCCACATGAACTCACAAAAGGTCCCATGAAGTCAATGCCCCACACATCAAATATGTCAACCTCAAGAATAGTGGTGAGAGGCATTTCATCCTTCTTTGAAATTCCACCTGCTCTCTGACACTCATCACATCTCTTCACAAGCTCGCCCGAATCCTTGTACAATGTAGGCCAATAAAAACCACAGCTGAGCACCTTTGAAGTTGTCCTCGCCCCACCATGATGATCACCATTGGGAGAGGAATGATAAGCATCCAGAATACTCATTTGCTCCTCCTCCGGAACACATCTCCGGATCACACCATCATTACAAATTTTATACAAATAAGGCTCATCCTAGTAGTAGTCTAAGCTATCTCGTTTAAGCTTCTTCCTTTAGTTAGAAGAGAGCTCACACGGAACAATACCGGTCATAAGAGAGTTGGCAACATCCGCAAACTAAGGCATGCTATTCACAGATACGGAGAGGAGTTGCTCATCAGGGAATGAATCATTAATTTCGAGGCCATCATGGGGCCTCCCCTCCTCCTCCAAGCGGGACAAGTGGTCCGCCACTTGGTTTTCACTCCCTTTTCGATCAACAATCTCAAGGTCAAACTCTTGAAGCAGTAGAACCTATCTCATCAACCGAGCCTTAGAATCCTTCTTTGTCATCAAGTAGCGGAGTGCTGCATGGTCAGTATGAACTATCACCTTGGCACCCATGAGAGAAAGCCTAAACTTACTCCATTGCAAACACAATTGCTAGCAACTCTTTTTCCGTCACCGTGTAATTCAATTGAGCATCATTCATTGTTTTGCTTGCATAATACATCGGGTGAAACATCTTATTCGCTCTTTGACCCAAGACCGCTCCTACCGCAACATCACTTGCATCACACATGAGCTCAAAGATAAGCTCCAATTGGGTGCGGTAATAATGGGAGTGGTTGTCAATTTGTACTTTAGAAGTTCAAAAGCCTTCATGCATTCATCATTTAACACGAACTTGGCATCCTTTTCCAATAACTTGCACAAAGGATTCACTAACTTAGAAAAGTCTTTGATGAATCTTCGGTAGAACCCTGAATGCCCAAGAAAACTTCTAACCCCCTTGACTGAAGTAGGAGGAGGAAGCTTTGAAATCACTTCAATCTTAGCCTTGTCCACCTCTATTCCGTTCTTTGAGATCTTATGGCCGAGGACAATGCCCTCCTCGACCATAAAGTGATATTTTTCCCAATTAAGCACAAGATTGGTATCTTCACACCGGGCCAACACTTTGTCAAGAATCTTCAAACACTCATCAAAGGGTCAACCACAACACTGAAATCATCCATGAACACTTCCAAGAAATCCTCCACCATGTCGGTAAATATAGCCATCATACACCGCTGAAAGATAGCTGGTGCATTACACAAACCAAATGGCATCCTAGAAAATGCAAAGGTGCCATACGGACACGTGAAGGTTGTTTTCTCTTGATTTTTCGGACCAATCAAAATCTGGTTGTAACCTGAGTACCCATCCAAAAAATAGTAGAAGGCACGCCCGGCAAGTCTATCTAGCATTTGGTCAAGAAAGGGCGATGGAAAATGATTTTGCGGGTAACTTTATTCAGCTTGCGGTAGTCCATGCACACCCTCTATCCGGTGAAAGTCCTGGTAGGAATCAACTCATTTTGCATCCAACCATTTGATCACCTCCTTTTTGACAACCTCTTGCATAGCCTCGTTCAACCTCCTTTGATGTTCCACAAAGGGCTTGGCATCATCTTCAAGTATAATCTTATGCATGCAAAAGGCGGGGCTTATTCCCCGAATATCAGCTAGAGTCCATCCAATTGCCTTCTTCCTTCTTTGGAGCACCTCCAGTGTTGCATCTACGTGCACGTTAGTAAGACAAGACGAAAGAATAACAGGTAATGTTGAACTAGGGCCTAAGAATTCATACCTGAGGTGTGAGGGCAAAGGCTTCAACTCCAAAACGGGAGGTTCCTCAATTGAGGGCTTTGTTGGCGGAGTCTTTCTATTCTCAAGATCCAAAGAGAGCTTACGGGGCTCATAAGAGTAAGAGCCCATTCCGTGCAAAGCATTAACACACTCCATCCTATCTTCATCCTCATTCACATCAAGGTTTAACAATACCACTTCTAACGGATCTTCCACATTGATCATGGCACTAGTATCATCAACTATCACCTCCGTGACAAGATCCACAAAAGAGCACACTTCAGTACTATTCGGTTGCTTCATTGATTTGCACACATAAAAGACCATTTTTCATCACCCACCCGAAAGGTGAGCTCCCCTACTTCTACATCAACCAATGCCTTCCCAGTTTCAAGGAAAGGTCTTCCCAAAATTATAGGCACCTCATAATCGGCTTCCCAGTCGAGAATCACAAAATCAGTAGGCAAGATATACTTGTCCACCCGGACAAGAACATCATCAATAATACCAAACGGCCTCTTCATTGTTCTATCCGCCATTTTCAATCTCATTGAAGTAGCTCTCGGTTGACCAATACCCAAAGTTTTGAACACAGAGTAAGGCATCAAATTGATACTTGCTCCTAAATCACACAATGCCTTGCAAAATTCGCACTCTCGATGGTACATAGAATGGTGAAAGCGCCGAGATCCTCAAGCTTTGGAGCCATAGAGTGCACAATTGCACTTACTTGGTGAATCATTTTGATGGTCTCACAATCCATAGATCTCTTTTACTCACCAAGTCTTTCATGAACTTGGCGTAACCCGGCATTTGCGCAAGAGCTTCCACCAAAGGAACATTGATTGACAAGCTTTTCATCATCTCAATAAACTTCTTAAATTGGTTTTTATTCTTTTGCTTCGCAAGTCTTTGAGGGTAAGGTGGAGGAGGCCTTGGCAAAGGAGCCTTGGTTTTGGGCACAACCGTTTTCAGCATGTCTATACGTGTTCCCTAAACGGGTTCACGTCATTTTGAGTCTCCATCTCATTATCATGAATATCAATTCTCACTTCCGCATTCAAGTTCTCTTCACTCACTTGCTCATCAACTATAGGAACATCATCATCTTGCACTTCAACCTCATCACTCACAACTTCCTTTTGCTTGGAGGTATTCACATCACCACCTCGACCGCTTCTTGTGATCACCGCCATTGCATGCCCGGTATTGTTCCCACACTTTGGGTTTACTACCGTATCACTAGGTAGAGCCCCCTTAGGGCAAGTACTCAAAGATTGCGAAATCTGGCCAAGTTGAACCTCCAAGTTTCGGATTGAAGTACTGTGGGATGCCAGCTGAGTATCAGAGTCGGCGTTCTTTTTCATCATTTGTTCAAACATCATCTCGGTCCTCCCCATCTCATTGTTTGACTAGCTAGGGCCTTGGGATGGAAATGGAGGCGGGTTGTGTGGTTGTTGATACATCGGAGGCCTTTGAAAACCTTGCCCCCAATTCCCTTGATTGCCATTATTCCAACCCCCTTGGTTGTTGTTTCCTCCCCAATTGTTGTTGTTACCACTCTTGTTGCCCTGGTTGTTCTGGTTGCCCCAATTCTGATTGTTGTTCCCCCAGTTGCCATTTCCTTGTTGGTTTTGATTCCCCCAATTTCCCTGGGATCTCCACTGTTGTTGTTGGTTAGGAGCACTGCCCCTTTATCCTTGATAATTTTTCACGTACTGCACTTCTTCACTTTTCTCATCATACCCATCATCTTGGTTGAAACCACCATTACCTTGCTCATATTGATCCGGACTACCTTGACCTTGTTGACCTATTTGTCGCCTCTTGTTGACCAACATGTTGACACCTTCCATAGCATTTACTTGTCTTGGCGCTTGAACTTGCTGCAATTGAGCTTTTGCCAACTGGTTCATTGTTGTAGTTAACTCTGCTATGGCCTTGCCATGGTCGTGGAGCTCTTTGTGCAGGTGAATAACTGTGGGATAACCCTGTGGCACATTAGCTCGACTTTGCCAAGATGAGGAAGTATCTGCCATCTCATCCAAAATCTCACACGCCTCAAGTTCCTGTTTGAAGGCCAAAATCTCATCTCTAAAAGTTGCCATATGCCCTGGCGAGAAAAACTTAGCTATAAATTTGTCCGCCAACTCATCCCATGTATGGATAGAATGGTTGGGAAGTCTTTCGAGCCAGTCCAAAGCTTTCCCTCGAAGTGAGAAAGGTAACAATCTCAATCTTAATGCATTCTGATGGGGAGCGCCTGTGAAGTACCCTCTGTCACGGCCCGGATTTTCCACCCGCGGGAGTCGTGATGGCGCCTACTCATGAAAGCTAGGCAAGCCAACTATTAAGGTTTTGCCCATTAGCAATCAACCCAAACAGTATAAAAATAATAACTAAAGCCAAATAGATGAAAAGTGCGGAAGAGTTATAAAAAGTTCAAATAATCCAATACACGTCTACCCACGAATCTGGTGTCACAAATTCACGAACATCTACGAATTTCTACAAACACCGGTCTAGAAAGAAAAGTACAACTGTTCTCGGAATGAAAAGAGACAGCAGAAAGCTAAAACAGGGAAGGGGGACTTTAGGCTCTGCGGACGCCAGCAGATCTACCTTGGTCTCCCTGGACTGAAGGCAACTACCTCAGCTACTCACCGGGTCCGGTACCAAAATCTGCGCAAGAGAGTGCAGAGTGTAGCATCAGTACAATCGACCCCATGTACTGAGTAAGTGTCGAACATAACCTCGGCGAAGTATTGACGAGGCTAGGACACGACAATCATATATACCTATGCAGTTAAATCATATAGAAACAGTATCATAATAACAGGAATCAACAGAATAAAGCGGGAAGGGGACATGCTGCGGGGAATATCAGATTCTAACAATAAACCAATAAAGAAGCATCAATAAAGAACCGTAATGAACATCATATCTATATCAACAAGAATAATGAAACGGTAACACGTGCACGGCATCACCCTTCGTGTTTTTACTCTCGTCCTCGCCAAATGAAACAATAGAAACGGCACGACATCACCCTTTGTGCATTATTCCTCACAATATCGGCACGGCATCACCCTTCGTGCATTAACTCTCAAATCATGGCACGGCATCACCCTTTGTGCCTTAACACTCATAATATAAGCACGACATCACCCTTCGTGCATTACACTCACTCACAATACCATGCACGACATCACCCTTCGTGCTTTACACTCTTCCTCACTCAAAAATAGAAACAATACGTCCCGGCAAGGGAATCAACAATATCAACAATAACATCCCGGCAAGGGAATCAACAATATCAACAATAACATCCCGGCAAGGGAATCAGCTATAACCAATCTCGTTTTCAACAATTACTTTACAAAATAAAACTCAACTTGAGTCAATACTCAAAAATAGTCAATTACCAAGAAACTTTCATAAGCTTTGTTCAACATCGATAATTATCAATTTAAGCATGGATAGTGCGTAATAGAGTCGTAACAATCATGGTATAAGACCCACGGGCATGCTTGACACCAACGTATAGATACTCGTCACCACACATATACGTTGTACTCATACTAACACATAGAAAATAAGACCACAACTCCTATTCCCTCAAGCTAAGGTTAGGCCAAACACTTACCTCGATTCCACAGACAAGATTAAGCCTCAACTACCGCTTTACCTCTCGGTTCCACTTCCAATTCGCTTGTATCTAGTCATAATTTACTTAATAACATCAATAAATGCTAAATAAACCAATTCTAATGCATGAAAATAGATTTCCCAATGATTTCCCAAAAAGTCAAAACCCGACCCCGGACCCGCTTGGTCAAAACCCGAAGTTCGAACCAAAATCCGATCACCCATTCACCCACAAACTCAAATATGCAATTAGTTTTGAAGTCGGACCTCAAATCGAGGTCCATATCCCCAAAATTCGAAAATCCTAATTTCTACCCAAGAACATCCAATTTCCCATGAAAAACCCTAGATTTTGAAGTGAAATCAGGTAAAAAGATGAAATAGAATGAAGAAAATGAGTTAGAAATCGTTTACCTATGATTTATGGAAGAACTTGCTCTTGAAAAATTGCCCTTAGGAGTTTAGGTTTTACAAGTTTGAAGAATGATATGAAAATTCCGTCTAAAATCCCACTTAACAGGTGCAGTTATCGCAATTGCGATCATGGGTTCGCGATTGCGAACCCCGGGAATTTCTGCTATCTTCGCATTTGTGAAGCAAAACGTCGCAATTGCGACCTCTAGCCTATCTAGGCAACCTTCGCATTTGCGAAATATATCTCGCATTTGCGAGAAAGGCTGGCCCTGAGTTCTTTGCATTTGCGAAGCGAAAGCTCGCATTTGCGGTCACTGATTACATCGCAATTGCGATGCCTGATATCGCAATTGCGAGATCAAGGGCCTGCTACACAGCTGCAGCATACTAGCAGTCTTCCTAAGCCTAAAATCACTCTGTGGCCTATCCAAAACTCACCCGAGCCCTCGGGGCTCCAAACCAAACATGCACGCAAGTCTAAAAACATCGTACGGACTTGCTCGTGCAATCAAATCATCAAAATAACATCAACAACTACGAATTTAGCACCAAAATTCATAAAATTCTCAAGAACATCGAAATTTCCATTTTCTCAACTAAAGGTCCGATTTATACCAAATCAACTCTAATTCTTGCCAAATTTCACAAGTTCGACTTAAATATTATTTTAGACCTGTACCGGGCTCCGGAACCAAAATACGGACCTGATACCATCAAGAGCAAGCATCATTTCATTTCAAAGAGTCTCTATATTTTCCAGCAAACAATTTTCTTTAAAAATTCTTTTCTCGGACTAGGGACCTCGGAATTCGATTCCGGGCATACGCCCGAGTCCCATATTTTATTACGGACCTTACGGGACCATTGGAACACGGGTCTGGGTCCGTTTATCCAAAATGTTGACCGAAGTCAACTTAATTCCATTTTAAAGGCAAACCTTAGCATTTTTCTCAAATTTTCACATAAGGGCTTTCCGGATATACGCTCGGACTGCGCATTCAAATCGAGATGAAATAAAAGGAGGTTTTTAAGGCCTCGGAACATAGATTTAACTTCTAAAACACGAGATGACCTTTTGGGTCATCACATTCTCCACCTCTAACACAACCGTTCGTCCTCGAACAGACATAGAAAAGTACCTGAGTCGGGGAAAAGATGGGGATATCGGCTCCGCATATCGGACTCGGACTCCCAGGTCGCTGCCTCAACAGGCTGACCTCTCCACTGCACACGAACTGAAGGGAAATTCTTCGATCTCAACTGACGAACCTGCCGATCTAGAATAGCTACCCGCTCCTCCCCATAGGTCAAGTCCTTGTCCAACAGGACAGTGCTGAAGTCCAACTCGTGGGATGGATCCCCGTGATACTTCCAAAGCATGGACACATGAAACACTGGATGCACAGTTGATAAACTCGACGGCAACGCAATTCTGTAAGCCACCTCTCCCACTCGATCCAGAATCTCAAAAGGACCGATGAACCTAGGGCTTAGCTTGCCCTTCTTTCCATATCTCATCATGCCCTTCATGGGCGACACCCGAAGCAATACTCGCTCTCCGACCATGAATGCCACATCGCAAACCTTACGGTCGGCATAGCTCTTTTGCCCGGACTGAGCTGCACGAAGCCTATCCTGAATGATCTTGACCTTGTCCAAGGCATCCTGTACCAAATCCGTACCTAACAACCGAGCCTCCCCCGTCTCAAACCACCCAACTGGCGATCGACACCGTCTACCATATAATGCCTCTCATAGGGAGCCATCTGGATGCTCGACTGATAGTTGTTGTTGTAGGCAAACTCCACTAGTGGCAAGAACTGATCCCACGAACCTCCAAAGTCAATAACACATGCTCGGAGCATATCCTCCAAAATCTAAATAGTACGCTCGGACTGTTCGTCCGTCTGAAGATGAAATGTTGTGCTCAACTCGACCCGAGTACCCAACTCACGATGAACTGTCCTCCAGAAATACGAGGTAAACTGCGTACCTCGGTCAGAAATAATAGACACGGGCACACCATGAAGACGAACAATCTCACGGATATAAATCTCTACCAACCGCTCAGAAGAATAGGAAACTTAGTCAGCCTATCCACGATAATGCACAATGCGTCGAACTTCCTCTGAGTCAGTGGGAGTCCAACAACGAAGTCCATAGTGATACGCTCCCACTTCCACTCGGGAATCTCAATCTTCTAGAACAAACCACTAGGTCTCTGATGCTCGTACTTTACCTGCCAACAATAAAAACACCAAGCTACGTATGCAACAATATCCTTCTTCATCCTCCTCCACCAATAATGCTGCCACAAGTCCTGATACATCTTAGCGGCGCCCAGATGAATAGAATACCGGGAACTATGGGCCTCCTCTAGAATCAACTCACGAAGTCCATCCACATTAGGCACACAAATACGACCCTGCATCCTCAAAACTCCATCATCTCCAACTGTAACATGTTTGGCACCCCCGTGCCGCACCATATCCCTAAGGACAAGAAAATGAGGATCATCATACTACCGATCTCGGATACACTCAAATAATGAAGAACGGGCGATTGTGCAAGCTAGAACACGGCTGGGCTCAGAAACATCCAACCTCACGAACTGATTGGCTAAAGCCTGAACATCCAAGGCAAACGGTCTCTCACCGACCGGAATATATGCAAGACTGCCCATACTAACTGACTTCCTACTCAAAGCATCGGCCACCACATTGACTTCCCTGGATGATACAAGATGGTGATATCATAGTCTTTTAGTAGCTCCAACCACCTTCTCTGCCTCAAATTGAGCTCCTTGCTTGAATAAATACTGCAAACTCTTATGATCCGTGAACACCTCAGATGACACGCCATATAAGTAATGCCTCCACATCTGTAGCGCGTGAACAATGGCTACTAGCTCCAAATCATGAACGAGATAATTCTTCTCGTGAATCTTCAGCTGCCGGGAAGCATATGCAATAACCTTGCCATTCTGTATCAACATCGCACCAAGTCCAATACGATATACGTCACAATACACTGTATATGGCCCTAAACCCGTAGGAAATACCAATACCGGCGCCGTAGTAAAAGCTGTTTTGAGCTTCTGGAAGCTAGCCTCACACTCGTCCGACCACCTGAATTGGCACCCTTCTGGGTCAACCTGGTCATCGGGGCTACAATAGATGAAAACCCCTCTACAAGTCGACGGTAATAACCTGCCAAACCCAACAAACTCCGGATCTTTGTAGCTGATGTGGGTCGAGGCTAGTTCTTGACAACCTCTATCTTTTTCGGATCCACCTGAATACCCTCTGCTGATACGACATGGCCCAAGAATGCAACTGAACTCAACCAAAACTCGCACTTTGAAAACATTGCATACAACTAACTGTCTCTCAAAGTCTAAAGAACGACTCGAAGATGCTGCTCGTGCTCCTCTCGGCTGCGGGAGTAGATCAAAATATCATCAATGAAGACAATCACGAAGGAATCCAAATAAGGCCTAAACACTCGGTTCATCAAATCCATGAATGCTGCTGGGGCATTTGTCAACCCAAATGACATCACTAAAAACTTGCAATGCCCGTACCGAGTGTGGAAAGCTATCTTAGGGACATCGGATGCCCTAATCCTCAATAGATGGTAGCCAAATCTCAAATCAATCTTCGAAAACACTTTGGCACCCTGAAGCTGGTCAAACAAATCATCAATCCTCGGTAATGGATACTTGTTCTTGATGGTGACCTTTTTCAACTGCCGACAATCAATACACATTTTCATCGACCCATCCTTCTTCTTAACAAGCAATACCGGCGCACCTCAGGGCGAGACACTAGGTCTAATGAAGCCCTTATCAAGTAAGTCCTGCAATTGTTCTATTAACTTTAGACGGGACATACGATGTGGCAGAATAGAAATAGGCTGAGTGCCCTGAGCCAAATCAATACAAAAGTCGATATCCCTGTGTCACGCCCCAAAATCCGAGGAGCGCGACCGGCGCTCAATCGGGTGAACCCGACGGAGCAATCCTTACCGAGAACTTTATACCCCAAATCAATATGGATACGGGAATCATGCCTTTGATTAATTTAGACGATAACACACGGTGTACACCACATTACTGGTTCACTTCATATCATACAAATTTACTGTACATAAGCTAGCTTCAAGGATTCTATTAGGGTTACAGCTTAAGGAGATTACAAGGTTAGGATTACAACATATACATACAGCGGATTCCCCGGGCACCCGCACATAACCCACACTAGTGTCTTTGGAGCCTCTAAGGATACAACAGATAAGCATGACTAGGCCGGCAACAAGGCCCCGGCTATACCTCAAAAGTGAAAGCTGTAATAACAAAAGATATACCATATGGCCCCATGGAAGAAAAGGGGCTCACCGAGACTTTGAGTAGAAGAAACGCTCCGCTACACACGGTCGGCACCGTCCGCTATGGAGCCACCTACAATCATAACACAAATGTAGCGCTCCCGGTAAAAGGGACGTCAGTACATCTGAATTGTACTGGTATGTATAGCTAAACACCATTTTACTAGAAAGAACTACCAAACAGATACAAGCAAATAATATGGGCAAGTCAAAGAAGCAATTCATATAATCTTTCATACAATTTCCACAACATTGATTAGGGCATTTCTGTCACGTGTTCACCACTGTTCTCATTACCACCGCTATCCCAAGCGGAGTCCGATCATGACCCGACCAGCTAGGTCACCTCGTTGGAGGCATTACTCTTTAAACAGTATTTCATTTCCTTTATCCGGAATCCAATATCAGCACATTACCACCATGTGCGCGGCATGGTGTCCGATCACGACCCGATCGGCTAGGTCACCTCGTTAGAGGCATTTCTCCATTCTCATTAGCCAACACTTCAAGTCTTTATTCCACACATAACATAACAATTCCTGGGGCACTCATGGCCACCATCATCACATCGTTTCCCCTTTATTTTTTTGATATTCATTTTACAAGTTGTGAACATATACACATATATTGAGGATACTTCAAATTGCAATCACAGGTAAATGAGCACATAGCTAGCATGAATAATTCTTTGTTCCAATGTTGGCTTATAGCCCAAGTATTTCCACACATAACTGTACTTTCCGTCATTATCGAATTGTCAAGATTGGCACATTATTCACGTTAGGGCACATCCTTCACGAATATGTACAGACAATTGCATATCAATTAATGCGTAATAACAAGCAATATGCTAACCAGTTCAACTCTTACCATGCTTTCATAAATGACAACGGAGCTCAATTTCTAATAAAAAGGGGTTTTAGCCATACATACCTCAATAAAGCTTTCCTTACTCTTTTACAAATTTCCGGACTCTTAGCACTTCGATCTATTGAGTAAGAATTACAAATGAAATCGAGAATTAGAGAGGAGATTGAGACTCTAGCTTGGTTCAAGCATATTGACAAACCCTAGAGGTGCAATATGATCTTAGGCCTCCTTGTTGAGAGCAATTTATATCACTTTGAACCCCTCTTTAATTCACCACCTCCCACTACTCTAAGGTTTAACATGCATGCAAGGAATCCATTTATACCCATGAATAACCTCACTAGTGACCCCTTATATCTGAGAATAAAACAAACAAGAGTTGGGGGTGATGAAGTATTACCTCTTGAGATGAAGGTCTAGGGGTCTTCACTTGATTTTCTTCAAGGATTTAGTCGTATCTTATGGAGAAATTTGATGGGGAGACTTTCCCTCTCTAAGAACCCTCTCTCTCTCTCTNACTCTGGCGGGGCTATACGATATGGCGGAATAGAAATGGGCTGAGTGCCCGGAGCCAAATCAATGCAAAAGTATATATCCCTGTCGGGTGACATACCCGAAAGGTCTGAAGGAAATACCTCTGGAAACTCACGAACAACGGGCACAAAATCCATAGAAGGAACCTCGGCACTAGAATCACGAACATACGCCAAATAAGCCAAACATCCCTTATCAACCATACGCCGAGCCTTCACATATGAGATAACCCTGCTGGTAGAATGACCAAAAGTCTCTCTCCACTCCAAACGAGGCAACCCTGGCAATGCTAAGGTCATGGTCTTGGCGTGACAGTCCAATACAGCGTGATAAGGGGATAACCAGTCCATCCCCAATATGACGTCAAATTCAACCATATCCAGAAGTAAGAGATCTACACGGGTCTTAGGACCCCCAATAATAACCATACACGAGCGATAGACTCGATCTACAACAATAGAATTACCCACCGATGTAGATACATATACAGGTGCACTCAAAGAATCACGGGCACAACCAGATAAGGGGCAAAATAAGATGACACGTAGGAATATGTAGACCCCGGATCAAATAGAACTGAAGCATCTCTACTGCATACTGAAACCGTACCTGTGATAACTGCATCAGAGGCCTCAGCCTCAGGTCTGGCTGGGATTGCATAACATCGGGGCTGGGCCCCACCACTCTAAACTATATCTCGAGGATGGCTCCTGCTGGCTGGCCTCAACCTCTAGTTGCCTGACCTCCACCCCTAACGGCCTGACCTCCACATATAACGGCCTGACCTCCACCTCTAACACCTCGACCCCTACCTCTAGCTGGCTGAGCGAGCGGTGGAACACTCGGTGCCTGAACCATGGCACGGGAACCCCGATGCCGGGAGCTGCTCGGTGCTTGAGGGCAAAATCTAGCAATATGCCTCGTATCGCCACAAGTATAACAAGCCCTCGGCTGTTGAGACTGCTGACCCTGACGGCTTGAATAACCACCCTGAAAACTCTGGAGCGGCGGTGCACTGATAGGAGCTAGTGGTGCATTGTAGGGCAACTGATCATAATACTGCATATGAGAACCACGGCCACCTGAAGCTCTGTGAGAAGCCTGGAGTGCTGAATGAAACGGCTTGGGATGATGGCCCCTACGAAAAGAATCCCTGCCTCCAAACGAGGCACCACTAAATCTGCCCGAATGACGAGGTCTCTTGTCAAACCCCTGACCACTCCCTCGTGATAGAACCATCTCAACTCTCCAGGCCACATTGGCCGCATCCTAAAAAGAAATCTTGCTCACTGTCTCCTTAGCCATCTGTAATCGAATAGGCTGATCGAGTCCCTCAATGAACCTCCTCTCTCTCTCTCTCAGTGGGAAGTATAATAAGAGCATGACGGGCCAAGGCAATAAATTTGGTCTCCTACTGAATGACGGTCATAGAACCCCGCTGAAGACGCTCAAACTGCCTCTGATAGTCCTCCCTCTGAGTGATAGGAAGAAACTTCTCCAGAAATAGCTAAGAGAATTGATCCCAAGTCAAAGCCGGTGACCCAGCTAGTCTAGCCAAACAATAATCCCTCCACCAAGTCTTGGCGGAACTTGATAGACGAAAAGCAGCAAAGTCAACCCCATCGGTCTCCACTATCCCCATGCTCCGTAGAACCTCATGACTGCTGTCCAAATAGTCCTAGGGATCCTCTGAGGATGTACCACCATAAGTAGTAGTGAAGATCTTGGTGAACCTATCCAACCTCCACAAAGCATCAGTAGACATAGCTACTCCATCACCGGTCTGAGCTACCACACCCGGCTGAACTACTCCAACTGGCTGAGCTGCTGGAGTCTGAATCTGAGGAGCCATCTGCTCCAGAGTGCAAGTAGTGGGAGTCTGTGCTCCTCCCCCAGCTTGAGAGACGGCTGGTGCTACAGGAAGTAAGCCTGCCTGGGTGACACTCTCCATAAGGCCCACTAGACGGACCAGAGCATCCTGGAGTACCGGGGTAGCGATGAACCCCTTTGGGACCTGAGCTGGCCCTGCTGCAATGGTCTGGGCTGGAGCCTCCTCCTCAAACTCTACCTGAGGCTCCGCCGCTGGTGCTGCTGCTCTAGGCTAAGTCCTGCCCCTTCCTCGGCCTCTAGCACGGCCTCAGCCTCGTCCTCTGCCCCTCGTAGGAGCTGCCACTGGGGGCTCGGGCTGCTG
>NW_017674966.1:25570-62035 GCF_001879085.1 Nicotiana attenuata
CTCTTCCGATCTAGATGCTCAAACTGCCTCCGATAGTTCTCCCTCAGAGTGATAGGAAGAAACTTCTCCAGAAATAGCTGAGAGAATTGATCCCAAGTCAAGGCCGGTGACCCAGCTAGTCTAGCCAAACAATAATCCCTCCACCAAGTCTTGGCGGAACTTGATAGACGAAAAGCAGCAAAGTCAACCCCATCGGTCTCCACTATCCCCATGCTCCGTAGAACCTCATGACTGCTGTCCAAATAGTCCTAGGGATCCTCTGAGGATGTACCACCATAAGTAGTAGTGAAGATCTTGGTGAACCTATCCAACCTCCACAAAGCATCAGTAGACATAGCTACTCCATCACCGGTCTGAGCTACCACACCCGGCTGAACTACTCCAACTGGCTGAGCTGCTGGAGTCTGAATCTGAGGAGCCATCTGCTCCAGAGTGCAAGTAGTGGGAGTCTGTGCTCCTCCCCCAGCTTGAGAGACGGCTGGTGCTACAGGAAGTAAGCCTGCCTGGGTGACACTCTCCATAAGGCCCACTAGACGGACCAGAGCATCCTGGAGTACCGGGGTAGCGATGAACCCCTTTGGGACCTGAGCTGGCCCTGCTGCAATGGTCTGGGCTGGAGCCTCCTCCTCAAACTCTACCTGAGGCTCCGCCGCTGGTGCTGCTGCTCTAGGCTAAGTCCTGCCCCTTCCTCGGCCTCTAGCACGGCCTCAGCCTCGTCCTCTGCCCCTCGTAGGAGCTGCCACTGGGGGCTCGGGCTGCTGATCAGCAGATGAAGAAGCACGTGTTCTCGCCATCTGCGAAAGAATAGAGTAGAAGTTCAATTAGCATTTAGAAGTCAAATCGCACGACAGAGAAGAAAATATGTGAAGTTATTCCTAAACTCTGTAGCCTCTGGGGGATAAGCACAGACGTCTCCGTAGCGATCCCCCAGACTCTACCTAGCTTGTTCGTGAATTGTGAGACCTAAGCAACCTAGAGCTCTGATACCAACTTGTCACGACCCAGATTTCCCACCCTCGGGAGTCGTGATGGCGCCTACTAGTAAAAGCTAGGCAAGCCACCTATTAAGGTTTTGACCCATTAGCAATCAACCCAAACAGTATAAAAACAATAACTAAAGCTAAACAGATGAAAAGTGCGGAAGAGTTATAACAAATTCAATTAATCCAATACACGTCTACCCACGAATCTAGTGTCACAAATTCACGAATATCTACGAAATTATACAAACACCGGTCTAGAAAGAAAAGTACAATTGTTCTCGAAATGAAAAGAGACAGCAGAAAGCTAAAACAGGGAAGGGGGACTTCAAGCTCTGCGGAAGCCAGCAGATCTACCTTGGTCTCCCTGGATTGAAGGCAGCTACCTCAGCTACTCACCGGGTCCGGTACCGAAATCTGCATAAGAAAGTGCAGAGTGTAGCATCAGTACAACCAACCCCATGTAGTGAGTAACTGTCGAACCTAACCTCGGTGAAGTAGTGACGAGGCTAGGACACGACAATCATATATACCTATGCAGTTAAATCATATACAAACAGAATCATAATAACAGGAATCAACAAAATAAGGTAGGAAGGGGACATGCTGCGGGGAATATATATTCAAACAATAAACCAATAAAGAAGAATCAATAAAGAACCGTAATGAACATCATATCTATATCAACAAGAATAATGAAACGGTAACACGTGCACGGCATCACCCTTCGTGCTTTATCTCTCCTCCTCACCATATGAAACAACAGAAATGGCACGGCATCACCCTTCGTGCATTATTCCTTACATTATCGGCACGACATCACCCTTCGTGCATTAACTCTCAAATCATGGCACGGCATCACCCTTCGTGCATTAACACTCATAATATCGGCACGGCATCACCCTTCGTGCATTACACTCACTCACAATACCATGCACGACATCACCCTTCGTGCTTTACACTCTTCCTCACTCAAAAATAGAAACAATACGTCCCGGCAAGGGAATCAACAATATCAACAATAACATCCCGGCAAGGGAATCAACAATATCAACAATAACATCCCGGCAAGGGAATCAGCTATAACCAATCTCGTTTTCAACAATTACTTTACAAAATAAAACTCAACTTGAGTCAATACTCAACAATAGTCAATTACCAAGAAACTTTCATAAGCTTTGTTCAACATCGATAATTATCAATTTAAGCATGGATAGTGCGTAATAGAGTCGTAACAATCATGGTATAAGACCCACGGGCATGCTTGACACCAACGTATAGATACTCGTCACCACACATATACGTTGTACTCATACTAACACATAGAAAATAAGACCACAACTCCTATTCCCTCAAGCTAAGGTTAGGCCAAACACTTACCTCGATTCCACGGACAAGATTAAGCCTCAACTACCGCTTTACCTCTCGGTTCCACTTCCAATTCGCATGTATCTAGTCACAATTTACTTAATAACATCAATAAATGCTAAATAAACCAATTCTAATGCATGAAAATAGATTTCCCAATGATTTCCCAAAAAGTCAAAACCCGACCCCGGGCCCGCTTGGTCAAAACCCGAAGATCGAACCAAAATCCGATCACCCATTCAACCACAAACTCAAATATGCAATTAGTTTTTAAATCAAACCTCAAATCAAGGTCCAAATCCCCAAAATCCGAAAATCCTAATTTCTACCCAAGAACACCCAATTTCCCATGAAAAACCCTAGATTTTGAAGTGAAATCATGTAAAAAGATGAAATAGATTGAAGAAAATGAGATAGAAATCGTTTACCTATGATTTAGGGAAGAACTTGCTCTTGAAAAATTGCCCTTAGGAGTTTAGGTTTTAAAATTTTGAGGATATGAAAATCCCGTCTGAAATCCCACTTAACAGGTGCAGTTATCGCAATTGCGATCATGGGTTCGCAATTGCGAACCCTGGGAATTTCTTCTATCTTTGCATTTGTGAAGCAAGATGTCGCAATTGCGACCTCTAGCCTATCTGGGCAACCTTCGCATTTGCGAAGTATATCTCGTATTTGCGAGAAAGGTTGGCACTGAGTTCTTCGCATTTGCGAAGCAAAAGCTCGCGTTTGCGGTCACTGATTACATCGCAATTGCGATGCCTGCTACACAGCTGCAACATACCAGCAATCTTCCTAAGCCTAAACTCACTCTGTGGCCTATCCAAAACTCACCCGAGCCCTCGGGGCTCCAAACCAAACATGCACGCAAGTCTAAAAATATACGGACTTGCTCGTACAATCAAATCATCAAAATAACATCAACAACTACGAATTTAGCACCAAAATTTATAAAATTCTCAAGAACATTGAAATTTCCATTTTCTCAACTAAAGGTTCGATTTATACCAAATCAACTCCAATTCTTACCAAATTTCACAGGTTCGACTTAAATATTATTTTAGACCTGTACCGGGCTCCAGAACCAAAATACGGGCCCGATACCGTCAAGAACACGCATCATTTCATTTTAAAGAGTCTTTATATTTTCCAGCAAATAATTTTCTTCAAAAAAAAATTTCTCGAGCTAGGGACCTCGGAATTCGATTTCGGGCATACGCCCGAGTCCCATATTTTACTACGGACCCTACGGGACCGTCGGAATACGGGTCCAGATCCGTATACCCAAAATGTTGCCCGAAGTCAACTTAATTCCATTTTAAAGGCAAAACTTAGCATTTTTCTCAAATTTTCACATAAGGGCTTTCCGGATATATGCACGGACTGCGCACGCAACTCGGGATGAAGCAAAAGGAGGTTTTTAAGGCCTCGGAATATAGATTTGACTTCTAAAACACGAGATGACCTTTCGGGTCATCACACCCTCACTGCTCCAATAAAGTCAACATCACATTTGTAATTTGGAAATTGCCCGCCCGGATACGGGGTGGGACAATTGCACTTGCGTAGCCCTCATTTGGAAGCACCCGAGGAGCGACTCTTGGAGGAGGCGGGGGAGGTTCTGGAATGTTGTCATTGGCCTAGAGACCTCTTCTTTGACCTTGAGGTACTAGAGGTACCTCATCTTCACCATTATCATCAACCTCCTCCCCCGGAACAGTTCCAATAGGATCATTGTTTGCCATGTTGTACCTGAATCGATTAACTCACACAAATTAGTAAAACAGAAGGAAAGAAAAACAAGACACAAAACTAGTTAGATATAGCCAAAACCGTTTAGCTCCCCGGCAACGGCGCCCAAAAAATTGATCGGAGTCAACCCTACACCACTATAGAGTGGCAAGAGCGGTCGATGCAGCTTTTACCCGAAAGGTTGGGATCGAATCCACAGAGAGCTAAGAAAGGTTTGGAATTGGGTTCCAATCTAATGTAGCAATGTGCGATGTTCTTGATTGCACTTCTAATCATTCTTTGTTTATTCACTATTCTATTTTAATACTAATGATGCAGGAAAATAAGCTAAGTATGATATATTTGTATAGGGTTTTCTTATTTGGTAGAAAGGCACTAGGGATGTGACTTACTCCTAGGTGAGTATCTAACGGGATCTAAAATATAGGGCAAATTTGTTATAATTGAGATCATGATATAGCCAATGCACGTAACTACTCACTCTATACCTCTCAGTAGTTTGAGTGACTTTGCCCTAACTGGCTTTCTCAAGCCCAATTCGGTGTTCAAACATTGCAAGCAAAATTGGCTCAAGTCAGGTATTACTATCTCTAGGTTTACCCCTTTAATTGGGGCTATCAATCTCTTGAATGAGATTGAATGCACCCCAATTCCTTGTTGGCCTGAATTTCCTAAACTTGGACTCTCTTTCTCAAGAAGAGCCTACGTCAAAAAGGCACAAATTAGTGTTTGCAACCACCAATTCAACATTTAAAGCATAAATCAGACCAAATATCATTCACCCATAAACATTTAAGCCCTAAAATAGAAGACCCATTAAATACCCACACTAGGGTTGAGCCACAACCCTAGATAATGGGTCTAGCTGCTCATAATCAAAGAGGAAATCAAAGATTTAGATGAAATATAACCCATAAAAAGTAAATACAAGATTAAAATCTAAGATTAATTGTTAAAGATATTCTAAAATTACTCAAAAAGGCTAAAAACGGTTGTTCATGTGCTCTACCAAACAACAGATAACCTAAAAATTACAAAAAGAAGTATTTATACACAGCTAAATTTTTCGAATAAAAATGCCCCTACGGAGGCTCCGCTGACAGCGGATAATGGACCGCTGCAGCGCTAAGACTACCGCGACCGCACAAAGTCAACCGCGGACCACGGTCTTTAACTTTTAGCTCCACTTCTGGCTTTGTGAATCTGACTATCGGTGAGGGCGGTAAATCGATCGCTGCCGCGCTAAAGCTACCGCTACCGCGCTAAATCACCATGGGCAGCGCTGACTTGTAAAGACCAAAACACACTTTCTGAACTTTGCCACCACTGAGAGCGAAATCAAGACTGCCTCAGCGGTGGACTCTCCGCGTCCGCAATTGTTTCTTTGCTATCAGAGCTCTTTTGACTTAGTTTTTGTGCAGGTTTCACTCCTTTTTTGAGCTGGTTATGACTTTCTTGTCTCTTTTTGACCAAACACTGCAATCAAGCACAATAAGTTAGCTTTCGGGAATACTTGCACACACTTTTAATCCAAAACCTAAGCAAAAAGGAGCATAAAATAGGCTAGAATCCCTAGTTATCATTATGCATAATTAAATTCTCACTAAGTCCTTTAAGCCGAAATGAGGTAAAAATTACATAGCCATTCTAAGAGGCCGAATAGGCCAAATTTAAAGAGCCTAAGGGCCGATATATAAGAGCCCAAGAGCCAACTTAAATAGCCAAAGGGCCGATATATAAGAGCCTAAGGGCCAACTTCGAAAGGCTTAAGGGCCAAAAACGTATTATACGAGACTCCGCTCTCATTCAACTCGGACTCAAGAGTCCCATTATTCCGAGCTCATACCAAATTGATTTATACATTGATCAAAACAAACCTAAGGGTTTATTATGTTTTGAAACCGAATCAAGACTCGAACTGATTGTTTGAATTATCGAAGTCTTCCGCAAATGTGAACAAAATAAAATTCAACACAAGTTAAGGATAGAGCTAAAAGATACTTTATATTCATGAAGGTCATTTTACAAAACATATTTACAACACCCTAGAAGGGCCCTTACGCAAAAAAGAAAATGAAAATCTAATCTATTTTCGGGGTCACATCCCCGGAAGCGTCATCTTTGGAAACTACACCTTCAGCAGCTCTATCTTCGGGAGCCTCTTCTCCCTCGGGAAAATCTTCTTCGCTTTCCCCATCCCCGGAGCCACTCATTGCGTCCTCATCATCGGAGGAGACAAGAAACCTAGCATCGATTTCCCGCGCCTTTGCCTCGGCTATCTCCTCAACAAGATCGAATCCCCGGGCATGAATCTCTTCGAGAGTCTCCCTCCGGACTCGACACTTAGCCAAATCATTGCTCCACTATCCCCAATCGAAGGCCTATTTCAACTCAGCTTGAAGGGCTGCAGCATCCCTTAAGTACATGGCAATGGATTTATCAGCCGCAACCCTCGTCTTCTCGTCTTCAGCCTTAGCTTGAATAGCTTCCGCCTTGGCCTGTACAATTTCGGCCCGGGTTCTAGCGAGCTTCCAACTCCTCAATCTTCTTGGCTTGAGCCAGACCTTTCGCTTGAATGCCCCGGAGCTGGGTTCCAACCGAGGCCAGTTGGGCTGTAGCGGCTTCTTTATCGGCGGCAAGTTGATCCAAGTTCTTCTTTCACTGATGACAATCAGTTTTAACTTGATCAACCTCGCTCCGGAGCTGCCCAATCATCCCTAGCTTTTGCTGTAGCTGAGATATTGAAGTGTTAGCCTCCAAAGTAGGGCCAAGAAGGCCGTACTTTGTTAAAATCACAGTTACCTGATCATCTATCTCGGACTCGCTTTTTCGAGCTTTGGCCAATGCGGTCCGGAGATCCTTAAGCTCCTCTTCCTTTTGGCTACAAAGGAGCCTTAGAGCCTTCTCTTCTCCCGAAACTTTCTTGAGCTCAGCCTCATATTGGCTTAGCTAAGCTCTGAACTTTAAGATGGCTTGTGCGTGGAATGGAGATATATTAGTCAATAGAAAAGAAAGAAAAAAGAAAATTGCAATAATGAAAGTAAGTACTTACCCAGGAGAGGAGATGTTGATCCTCTTCGAAGATGGCAGATGCATCGTTAAGTTCATTGGCATTCTCAATCCCAGCATATCAACCCTGAAAGGGATCCTCCTCGAGGACCTTGCTCGGATCGAGCATATGCAGAGTGTTGGCTCCTTCGATTGCCCCCTCGGAATAAGTTGGCAAAGAAATAGAGTGACCTGTTGTCGCGGCCCCAAGCTCTTCACTCGGGGCGTTCTCATTAACTTCGGGGGTCTCAACATTTCCCCCTCCGGTATAGTTGTCGAAGACGGAGGGACAATCTTAACCTCCGGTGACACGAGGGCCTCGTCCTCATCTTTTTTCGTAGTCCCCTCGCCACCAGACGAGGTCTCCGGGACGAAGGGCTTGGAAGCCTCGATGGGTTTCCTGGCTCGAGGCACCAGCGCCGACTCTTCATCGTTATTTTCTTCTTCACCCGGGGAACAATGGGCAGAATCAGCGCCCGCTTGAGCAAACCTCTTCCGCAGCCTCCGAGTAGGGGTTTTCTTGTCTTGAGGGTCTTCGGGCTTCGAAACCCTCTTCCTTTATTATCCTTCTAAGATTTCGGAATCGAAGGCTTGATCTTCTCCCGGGCGGGGCCGGCTTCATCTCAGATGCATCCCCAAGGCCTGCACAAATAAATATGAGTAAATTGACACCACCAGTATATAAAAGTATTTGAATCTCGGAAAAACACTTACCGTGGTTCGTGGCCTCCCACTGGCCCATGGCTAATTCACGGTACTTGTGCTTATCGTAGGAAGAAGTGGTGGCTAACTTTCGGACCCAATCCTCGAGGTCCGGCACCACGGGGGGCGCCCAGGCAGTGTGTCACGACCCAAAATCCCTCCAAAGGAGTCGTGATGACACCTAGTCTCTAAACTAGGTAAGCCTAGCCTTTTCTGTAATAACATGGATATTTACTAACTTTACATTAAATTACTCGGAACAAATTACAATTCCCAAAACCAGTGGTACAAGTCATAAGCCTTTCTAAGAGTAATTATACAAAATAAATACAACACTATCCTGGAACGAGAAGGAATCAATGGAACGTATATACAAACGAAGGTGACTCTGAGGCCTGCGAATGCAACAACAGGTTACCTTGAGTCTCCACCACGACGATTTGCACAGCCACTATCGATCAATTCCTGGATCTGTACACAAAAATGTACAGAAGTGTAGTATGAGCACACCACGGCGGTGCCCAGTAAGTACCAAGACTAACCTCGGTGGGATATTGACGAGGAACACTCAAGACACCTACTGGTCAGACAGATTAAACAGGATATGATAACAAATATCAAGATAAAGGTAACGAAATAATATCAACAGTAGGGATAAATCAATCTACAAACAGTCGAAATAATAAAAGGAAACTCGGATGGAAACGAAAGATAACCAAATAAATCAACACAAACATAGCTGGAACACAGAGAAGTAGAATGAACTCAAGTAAGGAAGACAATGTCAACTCAATCAATCATATCGTTTCTGGTGCACAACCCCAGCCATCTCAGAACTCGATGTCTCATATCATAACCTCAACTTCCAAACCTTTAGCACACCCGGCACCTTGTGCCCACATATTTTATCTCACTTTGTACAACAACGTTCTCATGTTACTCAGTACATAGGACCCATAATTAATGCAATTAAGATGTTCCAGGAGTCTTACATAACATAAAGTAGAGTACAACTTCTAAACCAATTAAGAACTCAACAAGAAAAGATGAAGTTATTTTTAAAAATCATTTGAATAAAGAAGGTACCATTTTCAATTTAATATACAACATCGAATGAATTATTACCTTTAACATGGGATTTAATAAATTAACTTAGTAGAAATTCCTTTTTAAGTAAATTACAACTTCAGACGGTTTAAGAAAATTTAATTGAGTAACTAATTGAATTAAAAATGTGACAATTTTGAAATTTGAAGTATTGAAATATGAATATATAAATACGGCAAGGTATTAAAAACACTATGAATTCCAACACAAAGGATCACAGCAGTAAAGGAATCTAAACAGTTAAAACACTTGAATTGATAACAACAAATAAACACAGCAAACAGAAAGTGCACGGCATCACCCTTCGTGCTTTAACTCTCAATCCTCACCATGTAATCAATAGTAGAAATGTGCACGGCATCACCCTTCGTGCTTTATCACTCTTCCTCACCATATGAGTCATATAAATGTGCACGGCATCACCCTTCGTGCTTTATCTCTCTTCCTCACCATATGCATCAATATAAATGTAAATGTGCACGGCATCACCCTTCGTGCTTTATCACTCTTCCTCACCATATGAATAGTATAAATGTGCACGACATTGCCCTTCATGCTTTATCTCTCTTCCTCACCATATGCATCCATATAAATGTAAATGTGCACGGCATCACCCTTCGTGCTTTATCACTCTTTCCTCACCCAAATAGTAGAATCAACAACATCCCGGCAAAGGAATAAACACTAGAAACAAATACATCCCAGCAAGGGAATCAACAATAGAAACAAATACATCCCGACAAGGGAATCAACAATAGAAACAAATACATCCCGGCAAGGGAATCAACAATAGAAATAACACATCCCGGCTAGGGAATCAATAGTAGAAAATCTCGTTCCAACAATTAACTTTACAAAATGAATTCCAACTTGAGTCAATACTCAACAACGGTCAAATACCAAGGAATTACCATAAGCCTGGTCCAACATGAATACTCATCAAGTCAAGCATGAATAGTACATAATAAGGATCACTAAAAAAAAACAAGAAGCACACTAACCTTAACAAAGCAACAAGACATAATAAGCACGTGATAATTACACCGGTAACCACAACAAATGGACATGTAATATATTTGCACGAAGTCATAGAGAAACTCACAGTCAAGAAATATCAAAACAATAAGGAAGGCGATCACTTCAATTAAGGCAATTAGGGGTCAAGTAACACGTAAGAATTAGAGGAAAGCTAGCAACATCATATGGAGCATATAGAGGTAATTTAAGCAATTAGGAAACTCAAACATGACGGAAACACATAATGAACATAAGGACCTAAGAACCCTAGAGGAAAATTTCCCACAAATAAGTCCGAGCACACACTAGCCACCTTGCGTGCACGGACTACAATTAGCATAGAAGACTCAAACCCTAAGGGGAAGTCCCCCACACAAGGTTAGGCAAGATACTTACCTCAACCCGGCCAATTCAATACTCAATTTAGCTTTTCCTTTACCGATTCATCAACGCTCAGCTCAATCTAGCCAAAAACGACTTGAATACATAAAATAATGCAAGAGAAAACAATTTCAATTGAGAAAACTATGATTCTTATACAATTTGCAAAAAGTCAACAAAAGTCAACTCCCCGGGCCCGCACCTCGGAACCCGACAAAATTTACAAAAACCGAACACCCTTTCCTCTACGAGTTCACCCATACTCATCATTTTTAATTTTTGAAAGATTTCACAGTTTTCCCCAAATTTTCCTTTAGATTCTCATGAATTTGATGTTAAATCTAAGACATAATCACAAAATATAGTTGAAAATTGATTAGAGGCACTTACCCAATGATTTGGAGAAGTTTGGGTCTTTGGAAAATCGCCTATGGAGGTTTAGGGTTTGAGAAAATTGAAAAATGGGTGAAAATCTCGTCAAAAATCTCACATAACAGGCTCAGACGTCGCATTTGCGACCCAGGGTTCGCAATTCTCACAATTTGCGAGCAAGGCAGGGCTGGAAAAAGTTGCATTTGCGACAAAAGTTCGCATTTTCGAACTGGGCATAGCAATTGCGATGAAAAAGTTCGCATTTGCGACCACACCAGAAACCAGCAATTTCTGCTGACACGAAAATGAGCATAACTTCCTCATACGATGTCCAAATTCGATGATTCTTTTTCCTATGGCTCCGTAATTTTGATACGGATCTAAGGGTTCAAGAAAACTGAATTTGGATCTCATTTGCTCAATGTAGTATCATTTTTTCTTGAATAAACGACGATGAAGCACCAAAAAACAAGCGCAACATAGCCTAAACCTATCCGAAACTCACCCAAGCCCTCGGGGCTCCAAATCAAACATGCATGCAAGTCTAAAAATATCATACGGACTTGCTCGTGCGATAAATTATCAAAATGACATAAAAACTATGAATTTAACCTCAAAACTCATGATTTTCTAACTTTTCAACCGGACGTCCAAATCACGTCAAATCAATTCCGATTCTCACCAAATTTCACAAATAGGACTTAAATATCATAACAAACTTGTACCAGGCTCTGGAACCAAAATACGGGCCCAATACCAATGAGTTCAAATATTAATTCATTTATTTATTTTCTTTAAAAAACAGCACAACAATTTTCTTCAAAAATTGTTTTCTAAGGCTAGGGACCTCGAAATTCAATTCCGGGCATACACCAAGTCCCATATTTTATCGCGGACCTCCCGGGATCGTCGGAACACATATCCGGGTCTTTTTACCAAATATGTTGACCAAAGTCAACTAAAAACCAAATTTTAACTCTAGAAATTACTATATTTTTCATATTTTCACATAAAAGCTTTCCGGTTTCATGCCCGAACTACGCAGGCAAGTGGATACACATAATATGAAGCTACTCGTGACCTCAAACTGCCAAATCGGATGAAATTTCTCAAAACGACCAGTCGGGTCGTTACATAGTGGCTGCCAAAAGAGGGTTAAAGTTATTATGAGATGAAGAAGCAGAACATGAATAGATACCGGGGAAAGGAATTCCACTTACGATTAAAATTCTACTTCTACGGGAATGGCATTTTGTCCCTAGGAATAATATCCGAAGTTCTTACTCTGACGAACTGGCTCATCCAAGCTCGATCATCGATCTCGTTAGTGCTGGCAAAGATGGCTTTCGTTGTTCGACGTTGCAACTTGATGAGCCCTCAAAATAGCTGGGGCCAATACAATCAGATCAGGTGGCTGAGGGTGAATTATAACCCCTCGGCCTTTTCGGTAAAGAAGCGCAACACGATCACGATGCGCCAAAAAGAGGGGTGAATCTGACCGAGAGTGACTTCGTACGTTTTGCAGAAGTCGATCACCGCCGGATCAAGGGGACCCAGTGTGAAGGGATAAGTGTAAAAACTTAAAAACCCCTCCACGTGGGTAATAATGCTTTCCTCGGGGCTCGGGATCTGGATCTCGACCTCATTTCCCCAGCCGCAGTCCTTCCTCACATCCTTGATGAGCCTTTTCGATATCAAGCTGATATATCGCGACGCGTGCTCACATCGGCCTGCGATGTCGGGGGGAGTTTCAATGCTAAAGTCCTTCTTTATTACACAAGAATCGGGGGTGATTTCCTCAGGATTTGGCGGCACCACCGATTTGGCCGCCCGGGAAGTAGAAGAAGATGACGTTTTATCCTTTTTTGGGACCATTTTGGAAGTTTTAGCCATGACTACAAGCTAAAGAATACAGGTTGTACAAGGATGTGGCGTTCCTTGCAGGAGCTTGGCATTTTTCGGCTCTTAAAGAGACGGTGGAAACGGGTGATTAAGGAAATAGATGAAGATAGAAGAGATGTAAAGAAAGAGTAAAGTCCTTTACTCAGAAGAATTGCCTCATATTTATAGAAGGATAATGACGATTCGGCGACGCTAGTGGCCGACCAATACTGGCCTGCATTAAATGCTTTTGGGGAAGTGGACTGACGGGACGTTTCGGTCACTTCGAACGCCTTCGTCACAGAAATGACGTCATCGCTAAAGACTTCGGGAAAGCAAGGATCAAAAAATGTTTCTTATCATCTTATTCTAAGAAACGCGGGGACAATCTGTATACGATCGAGATCGAATGCCTTCGATCTATATACTTGAGAGGTCGTACGATGTCCGAGTCCGGGTAAGGCCAGGTTCGAGCTCAAGGAACCGGACCCAAGTTCGAAGGCGAAGCATGATGCATACAGAGGTCGAGCATGTTCTACCCCAAAATAGTATCGTTATAGATTTGTGCCAGAACAAGCTAGATTCCTACCACGTCCCCAAAATCATGGCGCAAAATACAGAGTAGGATTGTACAATTCCGTACTAGATGGTTAGATAGCTGTAATAAGAATATTCTTTACTGTAAATGGAAATATTCCTTATTTAGGCTCCCCCGTTATATAAAGGGGACCCCAATCATTTGTAAGACCATCTTTTTACTGAGCAAAGAATATACTCTCTACCTTTTTGCCTACTGTTCATCAGAATTGTTCCTTAGCATGATTATTCTTACTTCATTTTTCTTATTGCTTTAAGCCATCTCGAGGTCACTGCTGATAACTAATATTGATTTGACTCACTTCTATCTTTCATTTCTACTTCATATTTCTTGATTATTAATTGGTATTGAATTAAATTACATATCTTTAAAACCACAAATCAAATTTAATTGTTACTCGTATTTTTCAAGGTAAACAGAGATATTTTAGTCAAATGGTAACATCATTCTTCATATTAGTGACAAAGACTAAAAACAATATTATAAGCCATTTTTCCGGAGAATCATAAACCATTTGTCCATGTAGTATTTGAATAACTTTGTACTTCAAAAACAAAAAAAAACACTAAAGTAGTGTTCCTTTGGACACCTTAAAAAGAATCATTAACATATTTTATCCTCGAAAATCGGAAAGAAAAGTTAATGAACATAGAAGCAAACTTCTTAAAGTAAAGAGGGCGGTCATTCTCAAGGATGCTATTTAAAGATTAATCAATATTTATTTTGTTCTAAAATTTTAGATTAAAAATCTTAACTTCAGGATACAACAACAACCCAGTAAAGTCTTAATTCATGATATTTTTGTCTTAAAAAATTGAACTAAAAAATAGAAATTAGGACACAATCCTAAATAGCGGCCCTTTAAAACGGCTACCTGATATCATTTCTACCAGTAAAATGATATTTATTGTACATGTTTCTTTAACAGAATCCTTTTGGGAACTTGTTAGTTTTTTGGAAAACTATGCATTTGTTTACCGTGAAAATGGTAATGACAATCAAATTTGACTCTAAAAATACGTGATCTATTTTTATGCTAGTCGTGGAGCAGTTGATGCTGTGTGTGTGTGTAGTTTAAGGGTGAGACACGAGCTAGACTAAAGCAGTAATCGGACCGAGAGATAGCTATTCGGGGCCTCGAGCTGGTCGATTTGGGGCCTCGAGGTCGAGTCTCGAGCTCGGTCTTGAGCTATCGGGGGAAATCGGGGAAGGGCTTACAGATGCAATAATATTAAAGGAGGCTCTTTATAGCCAGTGATAAGTAATAAATAAGCAATGAATATGGAATAAGTATGAAAATAATAAGATAGAACAACAACGTCGAGGGAGTATCTTAGAGAGAAAGAGAGAGAGTTATCATATATTTCATGTAGAGCTTTTGGAGCAACATCAGTCTCCTACAAAATAATCAGAATCCCCTTTATATAGAAGGGGAGAAGCTTATACGGTAAGGTACACATTAGCTGTAAAGGCGTGGAGATGGGACGGCTGAAATGACGCCTCGAGTAGGGCTCAGAATAGCCTGGCTATGCTTTGTCAGATTTAGCCGCGACAGATTTAGCCGCGTCTCGGGAACTCCTATTTCTACTTTAGCCCCGATCAATATCCTCCCAAGGCCGGGTGCTGATGGGCCCCGAGGAAGAAGACTCGAATGCTTAAAAGATGGGAAATCGGACTCTCCGATTTTGCCGTATACAGATAGTTTCCGCGTTTCCTAGATCGAAGTGATAGGAAACGAATTTGATGACCAACTCTTTAAGTTCCCTGCGCCGATGTCATATCGGTGATGCAGCCTATGATGTGAGCCTTTGTGACAACCGGGAAATCCCTTGGACTTGTCTTTTCGACACCATTCGATGCACTATCGATTCTCGTTCTTCTAAGTGGCAGTACCGCCGTCGATTCGGTTTTCAAGGACGCATTGATTGCGCCTGCTAATCCGTCATTCGAAGACATCGAAGACCGTATGATTTCTACCTATAAATGGGCGAACTTTGATGCTATTTCTTCAGCTAAGTTTCTTTTTCCATTCACTCATCCGTTGCTCTTCATCATCTTTTCACCATCTTCTTCTATTGTTAACTGCCATGTTTGGGGTCACGGCCCTAAGGTCATGTGGCAGCATTCTTATCGGCTGCGTAGTGGCCACTTGCCCGAGCTTCTCTATGTCGAACAAGATTACACTCTCTAGACATTGGTATTGTTGTTATTATGGCTTCTATTGCTACTGTTATTGACTCGAGGTGATGATACACGGGGGGACGTCTTCCTCCGATTTTTAGATAGTCGTTTGGACTATATACCGCTGCTCATGAGGGGGCTCGGACTATACACCGCTGCTCACCTTCATTTCCCGGCCCGGCCTAGTGCTCCGCCCCTGGCTGGTAGCTTGCACGGCTCAATTCCCCAAGAAACGGGTTTGAAGTAGCCGTACAAGTGGGGTCAACGCCTGCCAAGTTTGTTGTTTGTCCGAGGCTCTCTTGGCCGATGAGGGTCCTCGACCTTCGACGGGCTATGGCGTTTTTTCATCCCTTCATGCTCCTCCTACTTTCTTCTTCGTCTTCTCCTCTGAAGTGCTTCTTTGAAGTGCTACTTTGAGGGATCGGGACGAGTTTGTTGAGGGCGTCCATTCAGGGACATAGCGTTCAAAGATGCTGCCACCGCGGGTATATCTTCGAGGACAGGCTAGGTTTTCGATTTTTTCGCTATGTATCCCTTTTTTGCCTTTTTGCTTCTGTGTAGGGACCCTTTGTAAGCTTTTGTAATCATATGTATGGACCCTTCGAGGGCCGTTGTAAGCAAATTCCCATAAATGTAAAGATATTTTTTGACTTCTGCCTTTGATGTTTGCCATATTTCCTTTGATTTTTGCGAGGATCCTGAATGTATGCTTCTGCTGCCGATTATTAACATTCAGCTCGAACACGAGTATTCTTCTCGGCTTTGTTTGATAGAAATGGCTCCCTTCTGAGTCCATCGTTGTTTCTCGGACCGAGCTCGAATTGGTCCGATAGACCCGGGCCATCGGGGCCCTCGAGTCTCATAGAGATAATACTTTGAGACTTGAAGTTCTTGAGGGCGGTGTCTGAGTGAATTTGGCTTCGGACGCCTGGAGATTTGCCTTGAACTTGGCGCAGATAACCCTTCTAAGGCGCTGTAGATAGGTCCTAGACGATGGATTACCCGAATTTTGGCGGTGCCCCCTCTTTGGGTGGAGCTCGAATTTCCTGTTCCTCCCCTTTGGGGGTCCCTTCGAGTTCAGCTACTATTTTGGGCCCTATAATGGTGTTGGAGGTTTTATGGAGCCTAGCTTCATGTTGACAGAGGTCCTCGAGGTCGAGTATTGCCTTGAGACTGGAGATGGTGTTTGCTGGCTTCTTGAAGCCTAGCTTTACGTTGATGGAGGTCCTCGAGGTCGAATACTACCTCTAGACTAGCATTCGAAGTCATTGACCTCCCGGGGCATACCTCGGGCAGGCGGACCATTGCTGTTTTCGCGTATATATGGGGTCGCTTCCGCCTCTTTGGAGATCCACTTTTTAGATATTTCCTTCTGTTTCGGTGTTGAGCCCTTCGTTACCTTAGTATCAGAGTGTTTGTGCAGGTTTCTGCTTTAGTGCCTCTAGTCTTGCCATGGCTACGACTGCTGCTTCGGGGTCCACTTGTCAGAGATGGAAGAGCTCTGCTCCCAGTGCTCAGGATCTGCGGGAGTTTAATTTGAAGACTGCGTCTTTGGTAAGGGAAGAGCACCTTGAGTTGGTGAGGAGAGACTGCAGATGAGGGGGGGGGGGGTAGCGCTACAGGTGCTTTCCCCGGACGAAGGTATCGCCGACCCTGCTGATGGGTTCCTGAATGTACATACGTATCCCTTCACACTGGGACCTCTCGATAGGGTCGTGCTCAACTTTTGTGTAAAGTATTGGGTTACCTTGGCGCAGGTACGCCCATCGCTTTGGCGAATTCTGTTGATGATGAGGTTCTTCGCGGAGAAGGCGGGGCTTGAATTCACGCTTAGCCATCTCGTCAGGTTGTACCGGCCTTTTCACCACCGAGGTCTACTAACCTTGCGGTGCCATTCATCCATGCCTTTTGTTGTTGATGATGATGAAGGCGGAGACCGGAATGGGCCAGTCGGTTCGTCAGGGTCAGGACGGCCGACGTTATCCCTGTGGAGCTTATGCCATTCCCTTTCTGCAGCAATTTTATGGGCGCGGGTGAAGTTCCTGATCTGCCTGGTTGGGTCCGGAGGCTGGCGACCTACTCAACTTGCGGGGAGCGTAGGTGGAGAGACGCATCTCGGGGTAGGTGGGAACGAAAACGTCACGGTGCGTGTGTATATTGCTTTTCCCTTATCCCTTGTTTATTAGTAGAGATATTCTTCCCTTTTTATGCACTAATCTTGCTTTTGTAGGTATCGGAGAGCCTCCGAAGGCGAGGTTGTGCCCCTTCGGAGAGGAGTAGGGGTTGTCGGCTTTCGCGCTAAAGGATGTTGATAGTAAGCTAGAAACGCACTTGCAGGGAGATGGCGCTTGTGGCAAGGCAAAACGGAGTCGGGCCGTTGAGACGGAAACATCGCCCGAGCCTATCGCGCCCGAGGTTACTGGTTCCGAAAATATGGCTCCTTCTAGCGGTCGTGTTTCGATCGGGGTTGATTCTTCCGGGGTCGAGGAGGCTAGATCGACAGACATGAGCTCGGTCTTTGAGGAAGTCTTCCGACTTCATTTTGAGGTGAGCTTCGTCGTAGGCCTCCTGAATCCGCATCTTCTTTTTCTTATCGGGTTTTTCATTTTGCAGGCCTTTGACAGGCTTAGGTCTGAGCTGCTCCGTCATGGGGCTAGGCTCCGGAAAGCTCTGGATGAGGGCAAATCCCTTAGGCTCCTTTGCAAGGAGAAGGAAACTGAGTTGGCATACTGGCGATGTGAGGTGTATCGGAGCCTGAATTACGAGAGCTATTTGATGGAGCAGGTAACTTCCCATCCTGGTTGAGTGTACGTTTCGCTTTTTTGCTTCTAAGGTTAACTTCTTCGCTTACCTCAGCTGCAGAAGAAGACGGAGGCCTTGGAACGTCTCAGGGGCGAGGCCGATCGAATCAGAAATGGTTGTATCGAGCTAGGAGCTCAAGCGCAGGTTTAAGCCTCAGAGGAGAAAGATGCATCGGCTAAACTTTCGGCCCTCGAGGTCCACCTCCGTTTAGCCCGTGGAAACATTTCGATTCAAGCGGACATGATCGTGAAGCTTGAATCTGAACTTTCGGAGGTTAGGGCTGAGGTCATTGATGGTCGGGCCGAAGCTGTTTTGAACCGTACTAGGGCCGATCAGGAGATGGCGCTTCATTTGAAGGACGCTACCGATGCTCAAGCTGAGTTGAAGAGGGTCCTTGATCGTGGGGAGAAGATCGAAGAATATGCACGTTGCAAATCTCGGAGAAAGGTTCTCGAGGAAATCAGTGTTAGGGGTTTTGTTCTCTCGGAAGAGTTGGCGCGAGCGAGGGCGGACGAGCGTGATGCTCGGTTACTTCTGCCTGATGTCGAGCAGAGTAAATATGAGGCCGATAGGTTGTAGCTCTCGGGGGCGGGGTGTAGACCTCTGCCATCCCGTATGTAGTACCCTTTTAGAGTATGTTTGTAGATGGGGAACGTATTTTTCCGTATGTACCTGAAAAGAAAAACCCTATTGCGGCTTTTTGTACTTCTGTACCTTCTTCAGAGTCAGTGAGAATTATTAGATTCGTGGTATGTTCCTAGGGCTCAGTAGGTGGACCCGAGGGCTCTTACGCGCTCGGTCGATGCGACCTTTTAGTGTAAGCAAGCATTTTGAGCACTTACGCTTTTGCTCAACTGTTTCGGGTAGAGTCTCCGAGTCGGGTTTTGACTCGAGCTCATATATTCCTCAAGCTTTTTATGTTTGCATGGGCCGGTGGGCCTTACGTTTCAACTCTCTTGGATCAGTCTCCGAGTCGGGCTACGACTCGAGCTCAGTCGACCCTCAAGTTTTACGTTTGTATTGGGCAGGCGACAATTGCTCTTACGCCTTCGATCAAAGTGATCTTTTATGTAAGATGGCGACAATGGCTCTTACGCTTTGCCCTTAGGCGTGTGTGTATGGCCCTGAGGCTCGTTAAGCTGGCGACAATGGCTCTTACGCTTTGCCCTTAAGCATATGTGTGGCCCTGAGGCTCGTTAGGCTTTATTTTCCTCTCGTTAAGGACTTTTGCAATGATTATGCCTAACTTGTTGTCGGTATGGGAAGAACCTCTATTTCCAGTCGTTAGCGGCGATGTTTGAGCACCTCGTAAGGTTTGGCTCCTAGGTTGAGTAGCTCGAAGCCTTATGATTTGGAGCTAACATGGTCGAAGCTCTTTTGCCTGTTGAGGGTAGCCTGTTTAACCGGTTCTTTTCGAAGTAGATTCGAAGTAATGGCCTATGATTTTGTAGCGACTGTCGGGCGTCCCCGAGTCGCGTTAGTTTGGCTGGTGCAGCCGTATGACCGTAGTCATATATGTTTGACCGGAGCCATTTTTTGATCCCGAGTATAGTAGTTTAGGCGTCTATATCGAGGGTATGTCTTTTTAGGGGTCTTACAAATTCGATATATATCCTGAACTTCGAGACTGATTTTACACTTGTAATAAGGTCTTACAAAACTTTTCATGTCTTTTGAGGTCTTACAGTTTTTGCTGATACTTGATGCAAGTATGATTCATGCCTTGCTTGAAGGTCTTACAGTTCGTGTTGTTGCTTTGTGCAAGTTTTACAAGATCGAGTCTGCCCGCTCGGGGTCTTACGGCCTCAGGATTTTTGCTGAATGGCGATTGGCGATAGTCTCCGAGTCATCGAGTTTGTTTTGGCTTGAGAGCCGTTACTCGTGAGCTCGGGATTGCCTCATTGAGGGCTTATAACTTTGGAGATTCCGACCCTGAGGTCGTGCGTATGCGGAGTTCTTTGGTGCCAGTCTCCTAGTATTCGGGACGCTTTCTTTTTGGAGATAGTTAATGATTTTCGTGCTGCCTCGTTGGGGGCTTATTAGTCCGGAGTTTTGACCCTGAGGTCATGCGGGTGCCGAATTATCGACGCCAGTCTCCAAGTATTCGGGACGTTTTCTGATGGAGAAATCATTCTGGCAAAAAATGTTGGGTTTTCCTTGGAGCATGAATTATGTTGGCAAAAAGCATTCTTTGATTATTTGACACTAGTACATGTGCCTCCGCCATCAGGGCGCGGTTGTGCGGACACGGTTCATTCGGCCGTTTGGTCCGGTACAATATTTTCTCATCGGGATCCTATTTGGAGTTTCTTGGCTTTTCTGAGCGGACGATCTTCCGAAAGGGCGTCTATCGACGCTCGTAGTTGATAGCAAAAGAAGCCTTGAGGACTTGTTAGATTCCCCTCAGGTAGCATATGGGTGTTGTCTCGTTAAAAACCTTGCCGGCAAAACCCACTTCGGGACAAAAAGCTCGGTCAAAAGAAAAGAGTGCAACGGATGTCTTTAAAACCTTAGGGTCTTTGTGCTGGGCGTGCGTATTTGACCGCTTTGATTGAGTGCCTGTATCAAGGATTAGTATGAAATATAAACTGAAAAGGGAGATGGTTATACCTTATCGCGGGATGCGTTTGGCGACGTTTTGAGGTCTGGTACGCCTCTGTTGCTCGTGGCGAGGACTCAGTACGGTGCTCCACTGTGTTCAATCGGGCTTAGCCGAGGATGTAGTTTGATTGTCCTTAGGCTCTCTCGAGAGTAGAGATATTAGCGCCGGTGCCGCGTCGTGCACCGCGAACATTTCCCTTGCCGCGTGTTGCTCCCCGTGGACGGTTTTAATTCCGTCTTTTGTTGGGAATTTCATCATCTGGTGGAGGGTGGACGGTAGCGCTCTCATGCAGTGTATCCACGGTCGCCCGAACAAGGCGTTGTACCTCATGTCTCCTTCGATGACATGGAATTTGACGTCTTGAGTCGCACTGGTCACGCTGACCGGGAGAGTGATCTCTCCCTTTGTTGTCTCGCTTGCCATGTTAAATCCGTTGAGGACTCGTGTGGCGTGCACGATTTGGTCTAGTAGTCCCAGCTACTCTACTACCTTCGACCTGATAATGTTGGCTGAGCTACCTGGGTCCACGAGTACACGTTTTATCTGAAACTTATTTACGAGGAAAGAGATTACCAGTGCATCGTTATGAGGTTGAGACAGGGTCTCGGAGTCCTCCTCGCTGAATGTGAGGGCATCTTCGGGTATGTATCCCCGGGTTCGCTTTTCCCTGGTGATGGAAATTTTTGTCCTTCTCATCACGGGTTCTTGAGGAGCGTCAATCCCTCCTAATATCATGTGGATAACGTGTCGTGGCTCGTTTACTTCATTCTTCTTGGCTGCCTCTCTTCCTCAGAACTGATTCTTGGCTCGGTCACTCAAGAATTCTTTGAGATGACCGTTGTTGAGTAACCTGGCCACTTCTTCTCGTAGCTGGTGATAATCCTCGGTTCTGTGACCATGCGTGTTGTGAAATTCGCATATCAAGTTATGATTCCTTTGGGAAGGATCCGACTGTACAGGCCTGGGCCATCTGGTATCCTTGATTTTGCCGATGGCGAACACGATATCTGAAATGTCAACATTAAAGTTGTACTCCAATAGGCGCGTTGCCCCTGTTGGCCCCGCATTTCCGTAAAATCCGGCCCTGTTAATAAACCCTCGGGGGTTCAGCCCTCGGTTGACCGGTAGGTCGTTGCGAGGCGGGTTGCGTCTCGGGGTGCTTCTCCTGTCTTTGGTGTATGGCTGATACCTTTCTTTTTCGGCTTCGACTCTTTTGCTAAGAGCCTGTTTGGGTATACTGAGCCCGAAGGGGCTCCCTATTGATCATCCTCGACCCTGATCTTTGACTGGTATCGGTTGTGGACATCCGACCAGGTTACGGCAAGATACTCAATCAGATTTTCTTTTAGCTGCCGCGAGGCCACAGAACTCCGCCCGTTCAGGCCCTAAGTGAAGGCCTGTACTGCCCAGTCGTCGGAGACCGGGGGTAGTTCCATTCGTTCCATTTGAAAGCGAGACACGAACTCTCGCAGCATTTCATTCTCCATTTGCCTGATATTGAATACGTCGGATTTCCTCGTTGCTACTTTGATGGCACCGGCGTGTGCCTTTATGAAGGAGTCTGCCAGCATGGCGAACGAGTCTATGGAGTTGGGAGCTAGATTATGGTACCACATCATGGCCCCTTTTGAGAGTGTTTCCCCGAACTTCTTCAGTAAGACGGACTCGATCTCGTCGTCTTTTATGTCGTTGCCTTTTACTACGCACGTATAGGCGGTAACGTGCTCGTTGGGGTCTGAGGTCCCGTTGTACTTCGGGAGTTCTGGCATTCTGAACTTCTTTGGGATGGGTTTTGGAACTGCGTCCTCCGGGAACGGCCGTTGCACGAACTTCCTCGAGTCTACGCCTTTCAGGATCGAAGGCGCGCCCGGGATTTGGTCGACCCTGGAGTTGTAAGTTTCGACCTTCTTATCGTTGGCGGCTTTCATCTTCTCGCCCGACTCGATCCTTCTGGAAAGATCCTCGAGCATTTTTACAATAGCAGGGTCGGTCGTCGAACCATTATTGCTCAGTCTCTCCGGTACCCTTTCGGCCGGGGGAGTTGTTCCTGGTGCTACGGTGCTGGGAGTTTATGGATGGGTTTGCAGCTGAGCGATAGCCAGCTGTTGTGCTTGCAACATTTCAAAGATAACATGAAGGCTCTTCCTGTTCTTCCCGAGCTGGGGTTTTTTGGGCTTCCTGTTGGTCGTCTTGTTGTATGCTTCTGTCGGTGTGTGAGGTTTCATCGACCTGCTGTGCGTCTTGTAAACCCGCGTTCGCTGGAATCAGTCCAGGCGCGTTATCGGGGTTCAGTGGTGGCGCGCCGACGATCGGAACTGCTACATCGTTTTATCCGTGGTTTTCGAGGTTGCTGTTCTCAACCCTGTTCACTAAGCCAGACATTTTGACCTGCAATCGAAGATCTTGGACAAGAAGAAGTGTGAAAGATAGCTTGCGTTGTGTGACGAAACTAGCAAGAAAATAATCACTATTATTTTTAGCCCCACGGTGGGCGTCAAATTGTTTATCGTAAAAATGGTAATGACAATTGAATTTGTTGGTGGGACTCTAAAAATACGTGATCTATTTTTATGCTAGTCGTGGAGCAGTTGATGCTGTGTATGTGTGTAGTTTAAGGGTGAGACGCGAGCTAGACTAAAGCAGTAATCGAACCGAGAGATAGCCGTTCGGGGCCATGTTTGGGCCCTCGAGGTCGAGTCTCGAGCTCGGGCTCGAGCTATCGGGGGAAATCATGGAAGGGCTAACAGATGCAATAATATTAAAGGAGGCTCTTTATAGCCAATGATAAGCAATAAATAAGCAATGAATATGGAATAAGTATGAAAATAATAAGCGTCGAGAGAGTATCTTAGAGAGAAAGAGAGAGACTTATCATATATTTCATGTAGAGCTTTTGGAGCAACATCAGTCTCCTATAAAATAATCAGAATCCCCTTTATATAGAAGGGGAGAAGCTTATACGGTAAGGCACACATTAGCTGTAAAGGCGTGGAGATGGGACGGCTGAAATGACGCCTCGAGTAGGGCTCAGAATAGCCTGGCTATGCTTTGTCAGATTTAGCCGCGATAGATTTAGCCGCGTCTCGTGAACTCCTATTTCTGCTTTAGCCCGATCAATATCCTCCCAAGGCCGGGTGCTGATGGGCCCCGAGGAAGAAGAATCGAGCGCATCTTTGCTGCCTCGAGGCTTTGGGTCGATCTTTACGAAATGCTTAAAAGACGGAAAATCGGACCCTCCGATTTTGCCGTATACAGCATTATAGTGGCTTTAAAAAATAATAGCACAAAAAACTTTATATTTTTTGAATATAAAACGTATAATATACATATATTTTGTATATTTGGCTAGAAAAATAATTATTTTTGACTGCTCAGTCAAATGTGTAACTTGTTATTTCACATTGAGATTTTTTCCTTCCTATACCATATATGAAACCTTATTACCAAAAATGTGCATAGTTTCATATTTACCCGCCATGTTCACAGTTTTTCTACAATTATTATACCATTCATTAAATATTAATTATTAGGAGTTGATTCCTTCCTAATTAGGCGCGCTACAAATCAGGAACAGAATATTCTAATTGATTTAGCGACCTTCAGATCAAATTTGAAACGCAAATCCTATATCTTCAATTTAAAATCAAATTACATAGACTATTTTCTGCAAAAACTTTGTTCTTCGATATTTTTCCTTAAGCCACAAATAAAAAAAAGACAAAATCGTCAACAAGGCTCAGTTCGTCGACATTCTCTCTACATCTCTCTCTATTTCTCAATCGCAAATTTCAGTAATACAAAGCAAATGAAAAGAGAGTAGCAAATCCACCATTGACAGCCATTAAAAAGCTTGAAAGCTTGGAATTCAAATTTGGGTTTTCAAAATTCATTATTTGATTGGATTGGGTGTTGTTGAAAATAATCGGGAATATGGTTTGGAGTTTATCCCAATTTTGAGGCGTTTTGGTCAAGATTAGACTTAGTTTTGACTGAATTTCATATTGAAACTCGAAGAAGAAGAAGAAGACATATTGCAGAAATTGTAGATAAATTGTACATTATTTGTATTCTGATTGTAGATGCTTTATTTTCTGGAAAAACGACTAAAACTTCTACAAATCTTCTGAAAAAACGCAATTATATCAAAAATTCCAATTATGCTACAATTGAATGAGAATTGGGATATAAAAATTTAATGTACCAGTTTGTAGATATTTTGTAGATAAATTGTAGATTATTTTTATTCTAATTGTAGATGTTTTGTTTTTTGTTTTCACAAATAAAAAACGACTAAAACTTCTACAAATCTTCTGCAAAAAACGCAATTATGTCGAAAATCCCAATTAAACTACAATCGAATGAGAACTGGGATATTAAAATTCAATATACACCAATTTGTAGATATTTTGTAGATGAATTGTAGATTATTTTTATTCTGATTGTAGATGCATTGTTTTCTGTTTTCACAACCCAAATCCAATACCACTACCCAAATACCCATTACCCTTTACTCTACCTTCTACATATAAAAACACAATTAGGAAACCTAAAAATGTCAGATCCATCAAATCATAAATACCTTACCCCTAGAAACGGCTCCATGGGCTCCCTTCATTAACAGTGTTGGAAGTTGCCATATCAACTACCCATGAGGTTTATGTTCTACTAGGAGTATACACAACTAACTAAAAGGGTTATCTATTTAAAATAAGGTCTCTCAATTGGCATCTCTTCATTTCCTTTTTTTTTTTTTTTTTCTGTTATACTCAAGTGACTGCACCTTTCTCATTGCTTCTTGAGACTGCTGGGGTTTGTTTTCTTTTTCTTAACTCAGAGAAAGTGAAGATCACTATTTCAGTTTTCATATTTGTTCCTTTCTCTTTTCCTTTCCTTTCTTCCTATTAGTCTGTGATAACTGAATCCACATGGAGGTGTTTCGTATAAAATGATAAGACTGCCTTTCCTTAAAGTGCGAAGATGATCGTTTAAAATTTTACAGAAAATCCTCTGCCGGGTGAATGTAACAAAAATAAGCTATAGTATAGAATTGGTAATTTGGTATACTAAATGTAATTATATCAAACCTTAAACATTGAAGGTAATAAGGTTTCCTATATGGTATAAGAATGTAAAAATTCCTTCACATTTCAAAGAGCTTGCTTAAAAGTTAAAACACTGTTCAATCTCCACCGAGGCTTTAACAAATATGGGCCTATACCACAGACGCCGAAAGCCCAATCATTATTCTCGAGCTGGCTTTACTGGAAAATGGGCCTCTATGGCAGTCGGCATAAAGCCCAATCCACGGATAAGAATTCAAATTCGTCAAACTTAAAGGACTAAAACTGACAAGAATAAATTATAGCCTACCCGAAACATAACGGACCATTTTGTCATTTTCTCATTAGCCACCCTATCCTTAAAACCTCCAGATACATCGTCTCTCGGAGTCGGATTTGTTTCCCGGCGCCTTATGGTTTAACAGTGAGTCCGACTGGAAATGGCGGCGACGGCTACCTTCACCCTTCGCTCTCTACCCTCTAATCAATGGCTACACAAACTCCGAACTCGAACAGCAGCTGCATCAAGACATTCACATTCATTTACTACTCTCGCTTCTCTTTCCCCTGTTGAAGATACTGAAGACATTCAATTGAACGTAAATTCCAATGAAAATGTACAAGCAACCGTGCCTAGTACTAGTAACAACAATAATGACAAGTCGAAGAAGCCTTATTTTCCAAAGCGAGGGCAAACATTAGAGCTAGTATGTGAATCCCTTGCTTTCAAAGGAAAAGGCGTTTGCAAAGTTGCTGACACTGGTTTTGTACTCATGTGTGATCGTGCACTCCCTGGAGAACGATTTATTGGCCGTGTTACTCGCAAAAGAGAGAATTATGCCGAGGTGTCTGCTTTTTTTCTCCTTTAGTTCAAGTCTGATTTAATTACATTCCTCGTTTATCGCTATACATAGGACGTTTATACTTATTATTTTGTTTTTAAGTTATTAACTCTCTTTTAGATTGGCGGAGGATAGTATAGGTGAAATTTATTGGAAATGTTTTTAGTACTTGTACCCAATTTGTTGATTGATGTTATGCTGGTTGATAAGGATGGCAGGTGAAGAAATTGAAAACCATAACGCGGCATTTAGACTACGTTGAAGCACCATGTGAACATGCTTCGCATTGTGGAGGTTGCAAGACGCAGAACTTGTCATATGAAGCTCAGCTCAGGGCCAAGGAGCAACAAGTCCGCGACCTGGTTGTACACGTGGGCAAGTTTTCTTATCGAGAGCCAGTATTTGCTGATGCTATGAAACCCATTGTTCGTTGTGATATCCAATTTCACTATAGGAACAAGGTCAGTGGAGGATTTACCTGTATACACAATTTGGATATTGCTTAAATGATGAGCTCAACTTCTACTCACTATTACTAATAATAGAATCTAACCAGCATTACTAGGGTGATTTTCTTTTTGGTGGTGTCTCGAATTGAATGACCTACAATCTCTTGGAATCCACATAGACCTAGCGAAGATTCGGGCATAGTAGAACAAAAAGATTTATATGGGGATAGGCGAACCAATTAGTTAGGAATATTAGTACGTTTACGTTAGGCCTTATGCTTTCTAGCAGTCTTTTAGTTCTCTCAGGGATTTATATGCCAATCGAAAATATAGAGAACTTCTAGTACTCGTCATCTTATCCTTCTTATTTTTTATTTGTATAATATGGGTCTAGGATGATCTTAAATGGAGGGGTATGATCGGTGAGGATTTATATAGCCAAACCTGGCTTGCTTGGGATTTAGGCGTAGTTACCAAAAGAACTCCACATGCTTGAATGCAGTGTTGATTTAATCTGTAATGCATTATGGTATCGAATTATTTCCAACCTAACCCAAATTATTTATCTTTTTTCTTATCGTGGTGCTCGGGCCAGTTTGTGCACCTCGACCAACCCATCTACCTCTCACTAGCAGAAGTATCAAATAAGTCTACCCACCAAGTTCTAGACAGATGGCAAGAATTCACTCGTATCACCTTTGTTGGAATCCGAACCTCAATCCCAAAGTTATTACTACAATTCTTTGACTTCTAGGCTACCTTCTTAGGGCATAATTTACTCAAAGCTCAAAATGAAATAAAGTTAGAAGAGCCTTTCAAGAAGATTAGAGAAAGAAAAAAATAAGTTTTTAATTTGCTAAATTTAGAAGTGCAGCGAGCTAATTTAAGGGAGACCTAGGTAATTATAGATTAGGGTAGTGTAAAAAGGTGTTGGAACTTTTCTTAGCAATAGTGTCTCTGGTATAATATCAGTTAACTTGAGTCAAATTACAGAAATCCACTTTAATTTTTCTTGTAATTATCAGAAAAATAAATTGTTTTCTTTGAGGTCAATAATCTCCGGGTATGTGTATATAGCATTGTGCTTTTATCTTTCTTTCCTTTTTCTGTTTCACCCACTCGTCTTGTCTTCTTATGATGGTCTTATATGAACATAATAGTCCTTACATTCAGAAAGTTATAGCGGAAATAGAATGGTCAAAAGCAATTAAGAGGTAATAAACAATGGTTCCTTTACTTTATTTTTCTGCTTTGTGATGCAGATGGAGTTCTCGTTTGGCCCAAAGGGCTGGGTACCTGCTGAACAGCTGCAAGATGATACAGAGGGCTCTCGCTATGCTTTGGGTCTGCATGCCCCTGGCTGTTTTGATAAGATTTTAAATGTGAATAAGTGCTTACTGCAAAGTGATTCCGGCAATGAGGTATGGTATGTGCTTTTTGAAACTAGTTAGGTCGATAGAGGCAATTGTCTCTTTTTCTCTTGTACATGGACTTTTGACTCACTTACAGTTTCTTTTTTGAAATGTATTGTAGCATGGATCTAAGGCTTAGTGGTGACTGGGGTGAAGTGAACTGGTGAGTGGACCAATCTGGTGTTGCACTGTACCATTGTACTGGAAGCAGTGCTGGTGCCTATTGTAGGGAGGAAATAAGGAGGCGGGAAACATCAAACATGAAAGGATGTTCTTAACCTCCCTCCCGCTGCCCCCACCCCAAAAAAATGAACTGGAGTTGAGGCGGATGAAGAAAGTGAGGAAACTTTTACTAGATATTGATAGGAGATGGAGAAAAGTAGCAGTGAGAACATGTTGGGAGAATGGAAAATGGGGAAGCAAGAAATAGAAGAGAGTTAAAATCTGGGAATATAGCATTATAAGAAAAATTCCACTCTAGGGATTCCCTGACAATCTGAACTATATTATCATGAATATGGCAAAGTTGCGTTGTTCTTCTGTCGTATGAATTTCAGAATTTTGTGGTGCTAATTCTTTTCTCTTTTGGTTTTTGATTGGTTAGTGTAGAATGGAGGAGTGGTCATCTCTCTTTTACATAGGTCTACACGAGTATGCACCTTTTTACTGAACCTGAACAAAATAGTGCTTCTTAAAAATGCATGATGATGTAAATATGATTCTAGTTACAGCTTTAAAAAAAAAAGAATAGATACATTCTAGTTAGTATGCTTCAAGCCACTGGTAGCTTCTTTTAAACATCCTTATTCCTGGTGTCTCTATTTTAGATTTATCCAATATAAATCAACTTTGGGGCTTAGACTGGGTTGTCTTTGTTGGCTTTTCAAGATCATTTCCGCCCTTTTCTTGTGTATGCTTCTAGTTTTTTGGAGGTTACTCCAAAAAAAATTAATGCCATGGGATGGGGGAGGGTGAAAGAGGCATTTGATAAGAACTAATTTGGGATCAGCAACCGAAAGGTTTTTGTTTCGTGAACTCTTGCCACCCTATCTTATTTGACCTACATTCCATTTAGATTGGTTCAATAATGAAATCTTTCCCTACCCGTCCTAACTACCAACTTCAAAAAGTCAAATAACATTTTGAGATATTGTTTAAATGCAAGATTGGATCACTTAATACTAACATTATGATCCTCATATGAGGATTCTGTATTATGGAGCTTAGTAATTGAAAATGTAAAATATAACATTCCAACAAGGGATAAAGAGGTATAAATTATTCAGGAAAAAAAACAGGTGTATAAGCCCTCCACCAAGCAAAGTAAGTCAAGTATTTAAGTGGAGAAGGGTAAAGGGGGCCTATTATCCCCGAGTTTTGAAGGATGTAGTTGGTATAAGGGTTGGCTCCCGACTGATTATCCGGTCATAAAAAATAGGTATAAAAGAGCACATCGTCGAACATAACAATCTACTTCATGTCTTCCGGCGCCTGAAGCTGTGATCGAAAAACTGAAGAGGTTGCAATAGGATATTTGTGGGACACAAAGGAGGAAGCAAAGAAGTTTGGTTTGGTGAACTGGGATGTGATCGCATCTCCTGTGGAAGCAGGAGGTTAGGGATAAAAGTGTTGAGGGTTTTCATTAAAACAGTACTAGGAAAATAGATTTGGACATTTGGCAACTAGAGTCGAGGTTTTCATTGTATACGAGTATGGAGTCCAAGAGTAGAGATTGGGGACAGAGTGTATTGCAATGCCGTATGCATGAGGTCTTTGGTGACATAATGAAAGTATGGAGGTGAGTTTCTTATCATTATGTCCGTGGCGGAGATAGAGTAAGTTCTTGAACATTGAAGGTGTGATTATGAACACTTGAGCAACTCAGCCTCAGCATTATTTAGCATATCAAGCTAGAAGATGTTGACGGTAGCACAGGTGTACAGGGAGGAGGAAGTTGGAGAATTCTAAAATCTTCTAACTTTACCAGTAGATGATATCACAGATATATTAGGATTCCTAGATATGATTTTTCTCCTGTTCATGGTGAAAAATCAATCAGGTTGAACAAAATATGATGAATATTTTCTAGGAAATAGGGATAATAGGAAATGAATATTTTCTAGGAAATAGGGATAATAGGAAATTATCTTGGGCTTGACTGTTAAACAAAAGTTCTAGCCAATGCTTATACTTGTCAATCCTCGTATCACTTTGTATCTTAAATTTCTGAATGATTGAAAAAGGAAATATTTCACTGGAAATACTGTCCTCTAGCTCATATACAGTGGTTTTAGTAGGATACAAGAGCTACCACTTATATTTAGCATATTTTTTCACTTTTTTTTTAGAGATTGTCAGCAGCAACAGAGACCTACTGAGGTAAAATAGAGAAAGTGAAATGGTGCTAAGAGTGGCTTGTTTTGCTCATGTGTACTGAGTGCTGATTTGCACATTGTGATATAGGATGTTTTCGTCAATTCTTTTTCAGTTATGCTTATAATTAATTCTGACTTGGTATTCGGTTTCTTTTCAACAAAAGTATTTTGCTTTGTTTTTATCTTTTTTGTACGATGCCGTTTCTTGTTTAAAAATGATGTGTGATTTAGGTTCTTGAAGCTGTGCAAGGATGCTGGCGGGACCCAGAACTGGGACTTTCCCCATATGATGTGCACTCTCACTCTGGGTTTCTGAAGCATCTAATGCTTAGAACAGGCAGGTATTTGAATCCTCTTTCAGTCCTTGTGTGAATATAGCAAATAAGTCGCATGTTACATTAAGCATCACTTTCCTTTTTCTGGGGGTGGGGTAGTTGGGGTGCCTGGGGTGACATGAGAGTAGTAGTAATCTTTGAGCAGCTGAGTATGACTAAAACTTATCTACAACTACGAGATTTCAATCCTGAACTAGGGTATCGGCTGTATGAATCATCAGTTACCATTTCGCGCCAATTCGATTTGTTTCATTCTATAACCAATATTTGTCTTTCAGGACAAATTAGAGGTTCTCTAAATTAGGAGACGTTACTTTTTGGTGCTTAGTTCCAGGTTATGTTTGTAATCTGAACAAGTATTTTCTTTCAATTATTAGCTTCTTCCGTAAATATGACTGCATTGTTGCTTAGTCTCTGTTGTACCGTATTTGGAGTTAGTTATTATCTTTTGGATGCTGTACCTTACACCTAACAAAAGTCTGTCACTGTGTCAATCTTGCTTGCAGGAATGTTGTAACTGGTCTTCCTGAGCTTATGGTTAATTTTGTGACTTCTTCTTACAATCCTGAATGCTTGAGGCCCATTGTTGAGAAAATCGCAGCTATTCCTGAAGTGGTTGGTTAACATAATTGCAGATAATTTTGTTCTTTTGTCTATTAGGATGAAGAAATTCCAAAAGTTAACTGCTTACTTTGAGAGTCATACTTCTTGACCAGTAACTTGCTTTTAATCCTGAACCAAATCCGCGCCTCCTAAGTCAATTTTTTTAATCAACTCAACTCCTCTACATGTTGACTGGTTGTATCTTTTGAGATGATTTGTAGCCTTCTATATCCCACAACATTACCTTTCAATCAGTCACTGTAGATTTCCACAAAAACTCTCTCATCAACTTTTTTTGATATTTCTCAGTTTTGCTCTTTTGATGTCTAACAGGTAAGCATTGTTAATAATGTGAACACTTCTATCGGCAACACATCCGTTGGGGAGAAGGAATATACATTGTATGGAAAATCTACCATTACAGAGATTCTAAGAGGGCTTACTTTCCAAATATCAGCTAACTCTTTCTTTCAGACAAATACACACCAGGTATTTGGTAAAGAAATGGAAGGGACCAGATCTTTGGTTTTTTCTAGTTCACTTTCGGACCCTGTTCAACTTTCCATCTTATGATAAATTTGGTGCTAAATAAAAACTCTTGCACTTTTCAGGCAGAGATTCTCTATAAACTAATTGAGGATTGCGCCTTTCTTAAAGGAGATGGCTCTGAAATTGTTCTTGACTTATTTTGTGGGACAGGAACCATTGGCCTTACACTGGCCAAAAGGTAATAAATCTCACCCCTGATGCAAGTTCATGATTTTGCTTATATGATATTACTACTATTTCAATTTGCAGGGTGAAGCATGTTTATGGTTTTGAAGTAGTTGCTCAAGCTGTCTCCGATGCACGTCAGAATGCCATGTTAAATTGCATTGATAATGCAACTTTTATCGAAGGAGATCTGAATAAAATTGATTTGAACTTCGCCAGCAACTTGCCTAAGCCGGATATTGTCATCACAGGTTCGTTCATGTTTTTTATGGATATTCATTTGACACTAGCTGTATTTTGTAAGTTGGCCGACCTCTTTAGGATGACTCTCTATGCGTGTCCCCTTTGAGGGGAAAAGATTAAATTTTTTTTGTTTTTTTTTTTTTTAAGGGGGGGGGGGGGGGGGTTCAGCATTCCTTATACTGTAAGATCAGTAGTTGTATTCGCATAAGAGGATTCATATGAAATGATTAATTTACTTGGGAAGTGATAAATTTGTTAAGAAAGGAAAAATTGTCACTGCCATGTTGCATCAGGAAGTCTGTCTTGTAAGTTGGCCGAGCTCTTTGGTGTTAGTTCTATATTCGTGTCCCCTACTCCCCTTCAGAAGAAAAGAATCGAACAATGAATTTGTGAAGCTATGCCCTATTTCGACATCTCAACCACAGAGAAGTTGTTTTCCTGTGGTAGATGATATTTGCAATTCTTGAACGAGATCTTTGCTGTTGTATTTTACTGTTTCAGTAAATGGCTGCTGAGTCCAGTATTTAGTACTTAATCTACTTGAAGATTACTTGTTCCTGAGCAACTCTTTTTCATTTGATGAAGTAAGATATTTCATTAAAGGCATCAAGAAGATGAAATAGGTACAAAAGGGATAGACTTAGCTCCACATGAGAGAATTATGCTAAGATCAGGGAGCTACCAAAGTCCTAGAAAGGATCAGTACTATTTAAGGGGTTAGATTCGTCCAGCTACACATCTAGCTTTTAGTGAGTAGTTTGGGTTGAGATTCCATCAAATCGCCCGTGGTTTCTCTCTGGGATCGTTATCTAGATCTTTTTGATGGCGTTATCACTCTCTATGAGCATCAGCATTCATAGGCTTCTTTAATTGACGGTGGCATGACCCAACTGCGTCTAAAAATAGAGTTATTGAGCAACTCATCGCTGATGGCTTGCAAAGTTTTTCTAATGGATAGGAATCGCTGTGATCTTGGTGTGTGAGATGCAGCTTTTGGGTAGTGCTTGATTCATGGAATTGATATTCGTTTTTTTTTTTGTCATAACTGCAGATCCTAATCGCCCTGGTATGCACATCAAATTGATCAAATTTTTGCTAAAGTTAAAGGCAACACGCATTGTTTATGTATCGTGTAATCCCGCCACCTGTGCTCGTGATCTTAATTACCTCTGTTATGGTGTGGTGAGTATTTGAGTTATCATATTAATCCCACAAACATTTATAATTCAGTTTGCTAAAGTCCATTACATTTCCAAATGCAGCCAGAGCAGAATATAGAAGGCCATTACAGGCTGAGTAGCTTACAACCAGTTGACATGTTTCCCCACACACCTCATATTGAATGTGTTTGCTTGCTTGAACTTCGGTGAATACACTGGTTATAAATATCTATGAAGTTCTTATGTCTATTACGTTCTTGCTGCGTTCTGGGGCTGTCGGCATAAAGTCTTATGGGATTTAGAAGTTGAAGAATGCACACGCGAGTTGTGCAGCGCAAACTGTTGGTGCTAGTGGTGAATAAATTGTTCATTCTACAAGTTTGCGACCTCGTGTCACTTGCACAGAACGAGCAAGCGACGTCAATCAACCACCTTCCTGATTTGACTATGTAAATCAACCACCTTCCTGATTTGACTATGTATAATTGTTGAACTTTGTAGTTCCTCTTTGCTTTGCTTTCTTTAATGAATTTACTTATTTATGATTGAATTATTCTCTGTCCTTTGGTTGATTAGTTTGAGATCCTTTTCAGTCAACTATTTGTATGAGGAATTTCAGTTAAAGTCCGTGTTTAATCAATTCCAGTTTAATGAGAATGCAAATAAAGTAGGTTTGTTGTTGTGATCATAGTTTGCTTACTACGAAACAATTGCTACTTTACTGGTTGGTTGACAGATAAGGATCCATCTTCCCTGTGTGATATCATCCAAGGAGTTGGGTTTGATATACTAGGCGTGTAAATTTTATTGCTTTATCCAATATTTGATTGTATTTAGGATCCTGTATAGTTAATTCTTGTATAATTTATTACACAAATTGGTGTATAAATTTAACCTAATAGAGTATGGAATATTATACATGGATTAATTAACACATAAATTGAATACAAAAAGATAAAATTTCTCAAACCCATCATCAACACCTTTTCATTTTTATAAGGATTCACAATGAACTCATATTTAAATTTTGCCTTATAAATCACATTTTCAGTGCAAAGAACCGGATTAAAAATAATATTTGTATTACAATCCTTGTATAATTTATTTTCACACCGAACGAATCATAGCACCGATAATTCCATGATACCTCATCTATTTACAACTTGTATTACTAGGGAAGGTGCATAACATTTCCAAGCTCTACCTCTGAGCTTGTAGCTCTAAAATTCTTTTGTTTTTCCTTCAAATTTTTTGAAAGTAACAATAGTTAAAAAGAATCAACCTGTCTCTATAACTTGGTTGTACTCATCATTACTCCTCTTATGGAATGCTAAAAAATTCAATTAGCTAAATAGGGAATTCCATGAAGAAGGCTTTGATAAAGAGAGTTTGCAGGCTGCAGCCTTGAAAATTCAATTGCAGGTTCAGTGTTCAAGATTAAGAAAATCGATATTTACTTGACAGAGAATGAGAAATAAATCTCTTGCGTTTGTTTTTTCCTTTTCTTGGTAATGCTGGTGCGACCAAGAATCATCTCTTACTCTCCCCCCCCCCCCCCCCCCCCTCCTTTTTTATTTTATTTTTTGGTAATGCTTGTTCTTTAACCAATGAGATACCATTACTTTTTGGGTAAGTATTTGACATTTATATGGAAATTAATTTGATTCATATACCATTACTTATGTTATATGGAATATGACATAAGCAACTCACATGCTAACACTCAACAACGTGAATACAGTAATGCTTTATCACTCTTATCTATTTCATAAATTACCAAAATTAGAAGCTGATGTTAATTTAAACCTTTAATTTGAAATTTATTAAACTTTAATTTTAGACAAAAGTCTCTCGCAAATAATTAATTCAATCATCAGCATATTTTAATTTGGATTGGTTCAATTGTATGCAAATAAACTAGGTTTATTGTGGTTAAAGATTGTAACAAAAAAAAATACTATATTGATGCTCTGATACCAATTCGAAAGCTTAGATATCAATTTAAATGATATAGCTAATTTAAAAATTATTCACTCATGATCTCATAAATATCGAAACATCTCTCAGTGTTTCTCACACAAAAAACATCTAGCCTCATTAAACTTAATTTTTCTAGATTTAGAAAATTTATTTTCATATGAATTTGATTAAAAAAATAATTTAATACTAATTAAAATATATATATATATATATATATATATATTCACATGTGTTTAGTGATTGATTCGTTTGACACGTCATCCACAACTGTAACTCACACATGAGGTTTGTTGTCCTCGGGTGTTTAGTTGATCTTCTTTTGTAAATGAATGAGGTGTCTAGCTGAAAATGAGCTCAGTTTAGCTGTCCAGTTGATCGTTGGGGACAACTTAAAGGGGTTGTTTATGTGTTTCACCAAAATAGAATAATATTAAAGGTCTTTTGAAACAGTATAACAATGCAGACAGTAATAATCATCTCTTACTCCCCCCCCCCCCCCCC